>NW_020797904.1:119972-123602 GCF_003369625.1 Aspergillus mulundensis | reverse complement strand
ATTATTATAGCTAGTTTTTTATAATTTATTAGGGCTTTTTATGCATGCTTAAAATTAAAAAGTAATTTTTATAAGTTTTTATAGCTAGGCCAGCCCTTTTACTTAATAAAAAATTTATTATATTTATAAATTTATTATTTTTTAAAAATAGCCTTAACTTCCTATTTTTTTTTTTATTAACTAACTTTATAGTTAATAGTTACTTCTTTTCCCCCTTAGGCTTATTTTACTATATAAATAGCTTTAAAAAAAATATAAAACACTAAATAAATTTTTAACTAATTATACATACTAGTAAGCCGGAGCCAATACACCTATTTTTTAATAATAAATTTAATTTTAAAGGGTTTATTATACTTTAGGTCAAGTTTTTTGCTTAAATATATTAATTTAATATTTTTTAAAAACACCAAGATGTTATTTCTAACCTTAAATTTAATTAAATAATATTTTTAATTATAATAAAGCGCTTGCTTTTTTTATACCTTATTTATATAATTCTGCAAGTTTTTATAAAGCTATTTTAAATGGTATAAGCACTTTTTAATAAAAAAATAAAATATTAATTTTTTTAGGTTTTTAAGCCCAGGAATTACTAGTTCCTATTTATGGCTTATTATAAGTAAAATATAGCTAGTTAAGTTATTTTTTAAGTTATTATAGGTAAAGCATGCTAGTAGCAAGTATAATACCTAATTATTTTACTAGTAGTTATAATATATATATAAATATACCTTAAGCATTTAGTTCTAGCGCTTAATTTAATTATTTAATTAAAAATAATATACTATACTAAGTTATTACTTAATATATAGTGCTTAATAAAAAACTATTTAATATTTTAAAGTAAAAAATAAATCTTAATTTATTATTATACTCCGGGGCGACCCTGTATTATATATAATTTTTTTAATAAATAAATTAGCTAACTTTTTCGCAGTAATCTTATTAGTAGTAAAAAAATATTTTACTTTTTTATTAAATTAATTTATAACTACTAAAATTATATTATAAACGCGTCCTTTATACTTTAATAAAGGTAAGCTAATAATAAAATTTATAAAAATATTTTTTTATAATATATTTAATATTAAAAAAAATATTAAACTTCCCCAAGGTAGCTACCTTAAAACCTTAAACCTTTAATATAAAAAATATTTTTTAATATATGCATGTGTATTTTTATTAAGCTTTTTTTACTAAAACTTGCGGGCAAGTAGTTTAATAGTTTTTTTATAACTAAAGTAATTTATATAAAAATTATTATAATACTATTTTATAATCTTGTGTTGCAACGCGGGCATAAAAGGTATATAAATAATACTTTTATAAAAAAAAAATCCTTTTTTTTTATATTATTTAGTAATAAAAAAGGCCTGTTTTAAATTAATAGGAATTATATTTTTAAGCTATTATTATAATTAGCCTATAAAAGCGTTCTTTTATTAAGCTATAATTAATTATTATTAAAGGGTATTTATAACTAGTCTAGTGGTTTTTTTTTATTTATTACCTTTATAATAAATTTTTTAAGGCTTAAAAATTTTAGGTACTTACAAGCTTAACCATGTAAAAAAATAGCTAAATTTTTTAATATTATTTTAATAGCGGTTTATTAAAAAAATAAACTTAATTTTTTTTATAAAGTAAGGAGTATTTTAACTTAATACTTTTTATTTTTTATTATATAATTTAATTACCATAATAGCGTATTTACTAAATTATACTTACTTAGCTTATACTTAATCTTAAAGTTATAAGCCACAAGTAATTTTACCTATTATACCTACCTTTAATTTAAAATTTTTATTATAAAAAAATAGTGTAGGTTATTATAATTATACTACACGTGTATAAAATATAAAAAGCCCTTAAAATAATATTATTACTTTTTAAAGCACTTAACTACCGCGAGCAATTTTTAATTATAAACCTTATAATAAAACTTTAATTTATATAATTAATAAAAATAAAAGGCTATAGGGCGCCACTAGTCCTATTTTTTTTATTAGGTAACTTTTTTTACTTTAGCTATATAATAATTTTAGTAATAATAAACCCTAATATATTAATAATAATAAAAATCTTTTTTTTAAAATTAAAGTGCTGCAGTACTAGTAGTCTAGTAAAGTTTAACTTAATTTTTTTAAATATATTTTTTATATTAATAAGAAAAAAAAAAGGCTTGTTTTTATATTTTTTTACTATTTTTACTAAAAGCTAGGTTATTAAACGCGTTACTTTAGTATAATTAAAAATAAAGTATTAAAAATAATTTATAAAGCCTAAAAAAACCTATAACTTATAAAATAATATTAGTTTTAGTTAATTAATAATGGTTTAGCTATGGTTTAAATTAATAAATATTCCTTTTTATTTAATAATAAAGCCTAAAAACTTTACCTCCTTTTTATAAAAATTATATTTTAATAATTTTATATATAAATTATGCCTTTTTAATTAATTAAAAACTTTTTAAACATGGTGCACATGTTTTTCTTCCATTTCCAAAAAAATAAGAATATTATTAAGGTAAATAATATAAAACTTGTTAAAAATCCCGCTTATAACTATATTTATATAAAATTAAAATATAACTAGCGTATTTATTAAGCTAAAGGGTATAATTATATACTTATAGTAATTATAATAGGTTTAAAATACTATTTTTTACTTATTTTCCTTTTTAATTTATATTTTATAATACATGTCACGTAAATCTAGCTTAGTAAAATATTTTGTATTTACTAGTTAATTTATTAGCTTATTAATATATGGTAGTAAATAATAATTTTTATTAGTTATTATATTTAAACCGTAATAATTAATATAAAAACATAAAAATTTATTAAGTTTTTAAATAAAAAGCACTAGCACTCCAGCGCTACTTTAAAATAGCTTAATTTATTTTTTTTTAAGTATTTTATTAAAATACTTTTTTAATATTTATAACTTATATTAAAAAAAACTATAAATAAAACCCTATAAAGGCTTTTTATCTTTTTTTAAGGGGATTTTATACTTTATTTTACTAGTTAAAAGTTAAGTAGCTTCTTGCTTAAAAAAAACTTTACTTTAGTAAATATACTAGGGTAGCAGGACCACCTTTACTCCCCCTTTAATTTTTTTTAATTAATAAAGTATTATAAGTACTAGCCCCTTGCGCAGAGTTTTTATAAACTTTTATAATATTTTAATTTTAATAAAAGGTATATAGTTTTGCTAAGTTTATTTTATTATAATAAAGTAAAAATCTAGATTTAATTTAATTATTTAGGGATATTCTAGGACTACTTAATAATTTTTATAAATAAAATTAATAATATAATATACTAAGTTAAATATTTTTATAACTCCCTTTAAATTATAAACCTAAGTACAGGCTTGTAAATACCTATAATAAAAAGTAAAAATATTATTAGTATACTAAACTAGCTATATTATACAGTTAGTATTTTTAATACCTTATTTTTATAAATATTTAAATATTAAACTAAAATAAAATTAGCATTAGCCCTAGTATTAAGTAATACCTTAAACTATTAATTTACCTTATTTTTTTATATTTTAAAATCCGCAAGAATAGGAAAAGCAGTCTTTTTTTTTAAATTATATAACTTTAATAACTTA
>NW_020797904.1:86355-118750 GCF_003369625.1 Aspergillus mulundensis | reverse complement strand
AATATTATTATTAAAAAAGTTTAAAAAGTAATAGGTAAAAGTAACTTTAACTATAAAATTAATAAGTTTTAAAAATCTTTATTAATAATAAAAATATTAATAAAAAAATTTAATTAATAAAAATAAAGTATTTTAAACCCCGCTAAATAATATTAAAAAAGTTACTTAAAAATTTTAAAAAAAACTAGTTTTAAAGTTATTTTTATAAACCTTTAAGCTATGCTTAAGTTATTTTTAACTAAAAAGTAAATATAGGTTTAAATACTTTATATATAAGTTTTTACTTTAATTTATATTTAAGGCCTACCCTAGCCTTGCTTAACTAGTAGCTAAAACCTTAAATATTAATAACCTAGTTAAGTTATATAACCTAATATAATAGTAAGGTATGCCAAGCCTTGGCGGCCTAAGGCTAAAGCTTAGGTTACCTAAGGCACTAACTCTGGACCAACAGTGGATTAGCTCCGGTAATGTTGAATGGAAAAATGTTGGCCCTGACAAATCTTAATAAATTTAACTAAAAAAATACTTAAAAGAATATATATAGTATAGCCTTTAGCCTTTTTATTTAAGCCTTACTCAAACATTTTAGGCTTTTAAAGAATTTTTAAGCCATTTTTAATTAAAAAATAGGTAAAATTTAAATATTCTTTAATTTATATTTTTTATAATTATTTTTTAACTTATAAAATAATGTAATATAAGGCATGCCTTTGATTTATTCATAAAATAATATTTAAATTTTAATATTTTTAAGCTATGGTCCCTGGTCATATATACATAATTAAGTATTTATTTAATAATTTATTATAATAAGATTTATTAAGCTAAATAAGTACCTTAGGTATTTAGTTTAAGTAATATTAATGCTTTGCAATGGCGTGACCTAAATTAATGTTGCCCTTGACATTAAGAGCTTTTTTTAAACTATTTTTTAATTATACTAGACCTAGCTAAAGTCTTTTTTAAACTTAATAATTATTATATTTTAAAACTTTTAAGGCCTATTACTTATTATATATTTAGTTAAATTAGTATTGTAAGTCTTAATTAAATATCAATTTTTCAACCTATATTTTTACTAGCTTTTTTATATATAAATATATAGGTGTTAAAAATACCTAGATTATTAAGAGAATAATGAGTATAGCTAGTTAAAAAATTAATATAAAATATTAGTTATAAGGTAGCATAAAGCGTGAAAAATTAGAATTGAAATTAAAAATTTAAACAAAACTAAGTTTTTTATTACTAGGAGTCTAAGGGCTTATTTTAAAATAAATTTTAAAAATTATTTATTTTTAAAAAATAGCTTTATATATAAATTTCAGTATAAAGTAACATTAAAAAATAATTTTAAATAACTTAAAATTATAATATAATCTTAAAATATTAAATAGCTACTAGTATAATATTAAACTTAATTTTATTAAAGAATAGCTTTTTTAATAAGGGATATACTTTCTTAATTTTTTTAATTATTTTTATTTCTAAATAGTGCTAAGCTAGATTCATCTAAGGGAATAACTAAGGGTTCCCGCGCTGGTGTGGCAGACAGAATCTAATAGGCTTAATACCACAGTCAATAGGCCGCAGTCTGAAGGAAATGTCAGAATGCATAACGCTCATGGCAATGAAGCTTATTCACAACCTTAGTATAGCCTACGTCATCTACATCCACGCCCTCTATTGAAGATGTCACCACGTACAGAGTAACACATCAACGCAACCTCAGCCCCACCACAAGCCATTAGGAGTAGCAATGCAGATGGCGTAAACGTGCCTGCCCAGCCTTTGTCCCTGCTGTCCGGCAAACAACCCTGGCTCGAGCTGGACGGACCATTGGTTCGCCCAACCTTATCCGGCACGATGAAGCTCCATTGGTAAGGAATATCTCGGTGAAGATTGATAAAGAGTATTCCGCTGCAACCAACTTGATGATGGCGTCAGATACCGGAGTCATGTTGTGACTCACTGCCTCTGTTCCATTTGGTTGCAGCCTGGCAGTGTGTTATATAAGGTGTCTTTTCACTCTTCGCTGCCGAATCTCTCCATCATCCTCCACTTCACTCATCACAGACCTTCAACCTCGACCAGCCTTTGCTTATCCCCAACCTACAGCAGTATCTCGCATCCTTGACTATTGCCCCGTCCACACCCAGCCGCATCACCAACCTCAACCATTCCGTCTCAACACCTCGAACCAAAATGGCAATCAAGAATGTCGTCGTCGCCGGCGTACGTACCCCTCCCTTCCCTCCCCTTCTCTCCCCTTTAGTATACGTACTATCACTAACACACCCAGGTAACCGGAAACCTCGGCCCCCCGATCCTCAAAGCCCTCGTCGCCGCAGGCACCTTCAACATCACGATCTTCAGCCGGCCCAAGCAGGCCACTGCTCCTGCTCCTGCTCTTGCTCCACCCAGTGCCACCAACGGCACTGCATCTCCTCAGACCGTCGAGGTAGACTACACCTCCATCCCATCCCTCACAACAACCCTCTCCCACCTCCACGCAGACTGCATCCTCTCCCTCCTCCCCCACACAGCCAGCCAAACCCAAACGAACCTCATCCACGCGTCCGTCGCCGCCGGCGTCCCGCGCTTCATCCCCTCCGAGTTCGGCGCGGACCTCGATAACCCTGTCAACCGGGCGGCCCCAACATACCGCGGCAAGGTCGGCGTGCAGGAACTCCTTAAGACTTTAGCCGCGGAGAATCAGATCACCTATACGATTGTGTATAACGGCGCGTTTTTGGATTGGGGACTCGCCCATTCTTTTCCCGTTGATGTTGGCCGTCGCGAGGCGGTGCTGCATGGTGGTGGAGAGAGGGTTTATAGTACGACGACCCAGACGAGCATTGGGAAGGCGGTTGTGTCGATTCTGCAGCGTGAAGAGGAGAGTCGGAACCGCGTTGTTAGAATCGCTGAAGCAAACTTGACCATCAAGCACCTTCTGGGGCTAGCGCAGGAGGTTATTGGCGGCGAAGGATGGACAATTACCGAGACGGATGTTGAAGCGGAAGTTGCGAAGGCGTGGCCGTTGATCAAGCAAGGCGTGTTTAATCGCGAGACCATGATGCCGTTTATTCATCGGGCGCAGTGGGGGGTTGGGACGGGGGGGCATTTTGAGGAGAATGATAATGCCTGGCTTGGGGTCCAGGAGTTGGATGATGAGGGGGTGAGGGCGGTTATTCGGGGTGTTGTTGAGCAGCGGGAGCTGAACTAGGGATTAGATGACTTGTGTTGGTCTTGTTCGCATGGACGATGGGGATGTAGTTGGGGAGACGAGATTGTGAACGTTGCTTTGGGAAGACGAGATTGAGAATGTTGCTTGGGAAGACGAGATTGAGAATGTTGCTTGGGAACGACGATTGAGAATGTTGCTGGGGGAAGACGAGATTGAGAATGCTGCTGGGAGAACCCTAGACGAGAATGAGAATGTTGCTTTGGAAGACAAGATCGGAGAAGACAGGCTAGATCAAGACTCCCTCGCCTTTGGCACTGGCAGAGGTCCAGCTAGATGGCTACACTACTAGATCTCGAATGCAATAATCGTCCAATCCAAGTTCATTTCTAGCATATATCATCTCATCTCATCTCATCACATCTCATCTTACAGCCACACTCTATGCAGTGCAAGCATCTACTTCCCCGCAACATCCCGAATAACCCGCGCAATATCATCCGGCCCCAACCCCTGCGCATTGATCTGCTCGAACAGCCCCCCACAGCCCTCCTTCACGGCCCCCATCATGCGGTACTTGGGCGTCAGGCCGCGATCAAGCAAGTGCGAGCCAAGCCGCGAGCCCAGACTCGTCTTCTGCGCGAGCGACTCGACGACGACCACGAATGGCGAGCTGCCGTATTCCCGGATTGCGTCTTCGTCGACCACGTTCAGTGTTGGTTTGTTTACCAGGCCGACGTCCAGCCCGTCTTTGCGCAGCCGCTCGACGGCGTCCAGCGAGCGGTAGAGCATGTCGCCGTACGACACGACGTACCCGGCTTTTCCTTTGCGGATGAACTCTTCCTTGCCCGGGACGAACTTGTATGAGCCCCCGAAGAGCTTCTCCTCGCTGTTCTCCTTCAGGATGTACGGGACCTTGGAGCGGGTGGAGAAGATGAAGCGGAGACCCTTCGTGAAGAAGACCTCCTTGACGACGGCCTTCATCTGCTCGCCGTCAGCCGGGAAGTACAGGCCCGTGCTCTCGGCGTCCATGAGCCCGTTGTCCGCGAAGAAGGCGTTCAGGCCGAAGTGGCAGGTGTTGTCGGCGATTTCGTCGACGCCGCTGTGCGAGAAGTGCGAGAGCACGCTGCACCCGTTGAGTCGCGCCATCGTGATTTCGGAGATGAGCATCTCGATGAACGCGCAGAAGGTTGAGAAGACGCCCTGTCGCGACCCGTCGCTGCCGAACCCGAACCCTGCGGCGGCGGAGAAGTTGCCGCGTTCCATCACGCCGGATGAGACGTACACTTCTGGGTGCGCTTGGTGGATGGCTTTCAGGCCGGTGGACCCCTCGAGGTCCGAGTCGATGACCATCACGCGGCGGGCGGCTTCCTCCTTGCTTAGGCCGTCGAGGACCGAGTTGACGGCCTCGCCGAAGATGACGCGGTTGCCGCCTTTCTCTTTGGTGGAGCCCTGGTATTGGTGCGGGTTAGACGTGGCCTTGATCTGGTCGTAGAAGGCGAGCGACTCTTCCGAGTAGCCGCGCTTGGTGAGGTACTTCCTTGCGATGTCGACAGGCACGACATCGTGGGCCTTGGTCTGGCCTTCGATGCCTTCAATGCCAGGGGCCATCTTGCGGTCGACGACCACGGCCGCGGGCCCCTTGCTAGTAACCACATCGATAACAGCCGCGTAGAGCGAGTCGATGTCCTCGCCCTGGGCGCGGACGACCTTCATGCCGTGGCCGCTGAGGGTGCGCTCGAGCTCGTAGCCTTTCTGGTACTCGGACGGGTGGCCGGCGATGGTGACGTCGTTGTTGTCGAGGAACAGCTTGACGTTGAGGTTGTTGGCGACGGCGATGCGGGCGGCTTCCGCGTCGTTGCCCTCCTGCTGCGAGCCGTCGGAGCCGAGCATGAAGACGGTCTTGTCCTTGTGGGCCATGGCGATGCCGTTGACCAGCGGCCACATGTGGCCCAGGCGGCCGGAGCTGAACTTGACGCCGGGAGTCAGGCCGAGCTCGGGGTGGCCGGGGAGCTTCGAGTTGGCGTCGCGATAGTTGAGCAGGTGGTCGGGCTCGATCTTGCCGTCGATGGCCGCGAGCAGGTACTGGGTGGCGACGCGGTGGCCGGCCTCGTCGAAGATGGCGTCGTAGAAGGTGTCGGGCTGGGCGTTGATCAGGCCCAGCAGGATGCAGACTTCAGGGGCCGTGTCGAAGGGGCCGCCGGTGTGGCCAGCCTGACCCCGGGCAGCGCCGGTGGCCGTGAAGGCGATGATGGCATCGCGGAAGACGTTGATGTTGTGCAGCAGGTCCTTCCTCTGCTGGGCGGACAGCTTCTTGCTGGAGGGGTCCAGCTGCAGCTTCTTGAATTGCTTGAGGTCGACGGGGAGATGGTAGCCTGCCATGGTGAGTGTGTTGATTGATGATTGAGAGTTGGGGGTGGGCTATAAGGGATGTTAAGGGATGTTATAAGGTGGAAGACAGGCATGACCACCGATGATATCATAGGTGATATCATAAACAGGCATTCTCATTTGTAACATTCCATCGGATTAAAGTCGTCCGATCATTATTCTCTAAGTATTTCATGTATGAGTAGGAATCCCCGCCGGATACCTCTCGCCCGCCGTCTCAAACCTGGCCAGGATCGCATCAATCTCATCCATCTCCGCATCCGTCAACTCAACGACCTTGCTGTTCTCCTCCACCCGCTCCACCGTCGTCGCCCCAGGAATCGGAATGATCGTCGGCATCCCAGGTTTCCTTGACAGCGACCGCACCCAGTTGATCGCGAACTGCGCCGGCGTGCAGCCCTTCTTCGCGGCCAGCTCCTCCACCTTGTGCACGAGCTGGATGTTGATTCCGAACGTGTCCGGCTGGAAGCGCGGGTAGTGGCGCAGCATCGAGTCCTGCGGGATGTCGTCCAGCGTCTTGATCTGGCCGGTGAGCAGGCCGCGGCCGAGGGGCGAGTATGCGACCAGGGGGATGCCGTGCTGGTGGCAGGCGGCCGCGACGCCGTTCTCGAGCGGCTCGGTGGAGAATCTACCCATTAGCTGCGTCATTCGCCATCATTGCCAACTTACAGTGACAGCTCGACTTCCACCGCGTGGATCTTGGTGTGCTTGACGGCCTCGTGGATCGTCTCGGCGCGGACTTCCGACAGCGCAACGCCCCCGAGCTTGCCGGCCTGGATGTACTCGTTCATGACGCCAAAGGTTTCCGCCATGGGCACCGTCTGGTCGCGACGCGCGCACTCGAACTGGTCGATCTTCTTGCGCCCGTTCAGCTGGGCGATGCTGTCGTCCAGGGTCCGCCGCGTGTTCGTCTCGGAGCCGTCCGGGTGGAAGTTGGTTAGGTTGAGGCCGCCCTTGATGTTGAGCACGAACTTGTCGGCGTCGTCGGGGTATTTTTCCAGGTAGCGCTCCAGCAGGACGAGGCTGTTGTAGGAGGGCGGGCCGTAGAACTCGCCGCCGTTCCAGAGGGTGCCTGCCAGTGTTAGCATAGCTCGAGAGTCATAGAGGAGGCCGTACAGCCATTTCGTAGGGCGGCGCGCATGGTCTCGAAGGCCTGCTCCTGGGGGCAGGGCTGGGGCCGCCACGTGAAGCCCATCAGGCCAAAGCCAATGGGGCCGACTTCTTTTCCGTTCATCAGGACCATGTTGAAGTGATTTACAGAGGTTGAATTGATGGGAGGCTGAAGAGAGCGGGGGTTGAAGTGTTTAAGAGCGACCGGCGAAATGTCCGGTCGGAGTTAAGAACGAATTACCTCCAGTCAGCAGTGGATCGACTGCACATCAATGACGGAGTTTGTGGAGGCTTCCGGACTCTTACTTCCGTGGTTACTATCTAGACTCCCATGTCACTTGCATTATTAGCCCAGGGTAGACGCTGGCCAGCCTTGCAGGCGACCTCCGCCAAAATATATATGCGTCCACTTATTAAAGTGAGCAAACACCTTCCATTTTCCAAAGCAAGGGCACAATGTTGTGACCTCTACACCAGCCTGACCGTACTTTGAATGCGGAAACCTCAATACACTTAGATGCTACATGCCCTCAGTGCTTTTAGGTCGGGCGCCGCTGGTCGGTATGGAGTTGCCGCTGTTGTTATGGATGGATGGGCGTTATGGAAATGACGAGCCTGAAGCCGAATCGTAGGTGAAGAATCGGCAGATGGAAATGGATAGAGTGGGTGGCTGCCAATGGACGCCTGCAGACAGTAAGCACCGGAGGAAGGCGAGCGAGAAACAACCGAACCCTAACGGTCCAGATGATGATGCGAGTCCGCCATAAAGAGTGATGCGGCTGCAAAGTACCAATTGCCGCTGAGCTCCGTTATTGACCGGTTGCTATACCGGTTGCTATCATGGAGTCTACATCTTAGTCGAAAAGCAGAAAGACGAAAGAAAGGCATCTTCAGCAAATATACAGCTTACGAATCTCAATGTCTCCCTGTCACTGTATGAAATGCATTGGTAAGAAACTTCCTTAATCATACAAAGAGCTCTTGACTACCAAGCTCAAACAATACAAGCGGCCTCGATGGCCGCATCGTGGGATAGACCTGAAAGATATCGTGGTTCGTGGTGAGTGATTGTACCAACATGACAATGTTGTAACCAATGTTCAGCAACCATGTCAGCAAGCTTGGGTTATAATGTTGACTGTCACTGGTCCGACAAAGTTGATGTGGTCGGGGTAGCGAATGCTGTCGAAGAAGCCTAGTCAGCCCATTGTTGCAGAGGGTAGAAGAGAACGTGCGCGTACGTACTAGAATCATCAACCGTCGGGCTCTCAGACTGCCCAGAACTCGGCAACCATTCCTCATCGCTGGTGGCCTTGGTCTTGGGCGTTCTCCAAGAAGGCACGACTGCGAATCCGCGCGCCGGAGTCTGCAGGCCAAGGGCTGAGATCTCCTTGCGAAGAGCTGCTACAGGATCGCGTTTGGGTGGGGGAGACTTGCGTATGCGAGATGCCTCTTGACGGGGCCGCAGATTCAGACGGTGACGGGGGTCCAGCTGAACGTTATCCTTGCCGGTTTGGAATCTCGGACGGTTCTGGCGGTTGCGAGGCTCATCCTGGCGGCGAGGTTCCTGGCGGCGTCTGGGATCGTATGTCCTGCGATGGTCCTGAGACACAGATCCTTGTCAGAGCGGTGATCCGGAAGCGACCGATAGGATACAGCATACCTGGTATCGGGTCCCTCGGCCGGTGCCTCTTGTCATCAACGGACAACCACTGCGAGCGTGACCAGGGACTCCACAGGCGTAGCATTCCCATTGCTTGGGGTCTCGCCCTCGGAACGGTGCAGTCTCGGGGTGCGGGTTTTCCTGGCGGGCTGGAGCTTGGTCTGGCTGCTGTGGTCTCTGCCAGATACACGTCCTGTTAGTCCCTGGCCAGATTGAACTGGGTTGACTGGCCACCTACATTGGGTCTGCCCGGCTGGCCAAAGACTTGCTTCGACAGACGGCAGTCTCTAGCCAGATGCCCAATCCGATCGCAATTCCAGCATCTCCTGTTTGCCGCATTCTGCGCCGAGGCTCGGAGAGGCTGGCGAGGAGGGAGCGGTTGTCGTGTAGCCATGACTGAGAGAGTGTATGAATGATTGCATATAAATGCTTGCGTTGTGCATAGAAATGCGTGGGTAAGAGAGTTGAAGAGCAGCAAGAGGAAGAGGAGGACCTCAACTTGGGATACATAAACCTCCGGGGGTTGTGCCTTCCCACCCTGTGCTTATTTGCGACTTCCATATCTGCGACGCCTGCCGAGGAGCTCTTCGCGAGCATTGCGATCTTGATCCTGCCGAATGTAGGATCATTTCGTTGTTATTTTGTATTCCACTGGCACGAAACTGTCGGATCAGGATCCCAAGCGGATAGCCCTAATCGACCGCGTGTGATTGAGACGACGCTTTTCTATCAGTCCCGCCAGCGAAACGGCAGCGGTTAGGTCTCGAGCAGCGTTGGCAGTCTCGTGGCGGTCTCGATGGACAGACAGACGGTCCTAGGCAACATTCACTGGCCTTCGCCAATCTCGAACAGAGACGACTGGGGTTTCTCTTCGACCGTCGAAACTGAGCGAACGCTGCAATAAATTGGCCAGTACGCATCACCTCGCGGACTGTCTAACAGAAGGACAGGAAGCAAAAGAGTATGTGATATTGATCTATCGAAATCCTAGCAATTGCCATCGATGACCCCTGCTACCTGCTCCCTACTTCGCCGTCCCATTTGCAACCTGTCCCGCCAACTGCAGCCGCACGACCTTGGACGCATTATCCAGCAGTTCCTTGTCCTCGAGCATCTGGTCCTTGAGCATGCCCTCCAGCACACGTACGCGATTCTCGTCTCGGGGAACAAACTTTACGCCGTCCGTGTCGCTCTCCGCAACAAATCCCAGCGCCGTGTGCGCCTCGTCCCTCCCAAAGCCCTTGTCCGACGGCTTGGTGTCGAACGCCCACAGCATCCGCGAGAATGCGATGAACAGGCCGTTGGTGCCGAATTGCTCGCCTGGGCACACGCGGCGCCCGTACCCGAAGATACTGGGCTTGGGAAGGTCGGGGTTCTCGATCCAACGCTCTGGTCGGAAGATCTCGGGATGGATGAAGACGTCTGGGTCCATGTTCAGTGCCCACTGGTTGGCGAAGACGAGCGCGTCCTTGGGGATGCGGTAGCCATTGTACTCGCCGTCCTCGAGGCCTGTATACGGGAGGGAGAGCGGGACGGCCGCCTTCCAGCGGGTCATTTCGTAGAAGAAGGCATGGAGGAGGGGGAGCTTTCCTTGATCCTCCAGGCAGGGGAGACGGTCTGCCCCGACCACTCGGTCGATCTCTTCACGGACGCGTTGAGCGGCAGCTGGGTTGCGGACGGCAGTGGCAATGAACAGACGGATCAGGGAGGCTGTGGAAAGGGCAGCGCCGATTTCGAGCTCGGCAATGCAGAACAAGAGCTGCTCTTCGGACATGTCGGCGGGCTTGTTGTCGTGGAAGAGCCGTGACCAGTTCCAGTTGCGGTTCTTGAGGCCGCGTCGCATACGCCGGCCCCAGAGCTTGATGAAATGCTGGCGGAACTGGTCCCCTGCTCTCTTCCAGCGGTTGAAGCGACGGGGCAGCAGATTTAGGAAGGGGTAAAGCTCCAAGAAGACATTCTCCTTGGAGGCCACGTCCAGGATCCCGTTGAACAGCGCCTCGATGTCGCCAATCTCGGCTTCCTCGACTTCGCCCATGCGAGCGCCGTAAATGAGAGTGGAAGTCACTCCGACCGAGTAGCCCCAGCTGTACTTGTTGTTGCCATCCGCCGCGAGGAGGCCTTTCATCAGGCGTAGACTCTCCCGCTCCTGGACGGCGGAATACGCCTGGCAGGCCTTGGGGGAGAGGATGGTGACGACGAGGCGGTGGATGTCGCGGCGTTGAGCGCCTTGAGGCAGCAGCACCGGCAGCAGGTTGCCCGTCATACACTCGCCGAAGAAGGCGAAGCTTGGGGGAGAGCAGTAGACTTTGCCTCGCTGGGTCAAAATATCATCTACTGCTTGCTGGCTCCCTAGGAAGATCACCGTGCGGATGCCCATCTTCACGGTGATGATGGGCCCATACTTCCGGTGCCAGTCCCGGTACTGCACCCATGGCTGGTCTGTAGGATGCTGGTGCAGGTTGCCAATGAGTGGAAGGGGAGGGGGGCCAGGGGGGAGGGGTTTCCTATTGCGGAGCCGCGAGGCCAGCTCGTAGGCCAGGTACGCTGCGGCCAGCAGGACAACAAGCTTCAGCATAATGAGAAATGATACGAAATGAGAAATGACCAGAAGGGCCATCTGTTAAGCCAGCCGACCACGATTTAAATGTCAAGCCGCTCTGTCGCACCGGAGTATCTGGGGTCCGATGTAGATGATTCTGGATCAAAGGTCGAGTACCTTATCTCGCCATCCCGAGGTCCCCGCAAGGACCATGCAGCCAGCAGCAGGCCGTCATTCCTGATGTCATGTGTACCCTACAGTAAGGCGGACGGAGGGGATTGAGCAAGGGGTGCCAGGAGAGACAGCCCGCCGGAGTAACTGGTTGTCAAGGGGCGTGGCCAATCATAAAGGCATGGGTATCCTTGCTCTCTTTCCCACCGACACCTGCAATCAGCCCCGAGGGTTCCGGATGCAGCTCTGGCTCTGCCCAGACCGTCACCCTGATCTCGGCGCAATGCCTTGCGTAGTGGCGGACTTCGGACAATCGCCTGATGGCTCGGCTGAGATGATGGAGGCAGTGACGGTTATATAGCCCCTTGCCTTCGTTCGTTGTCTACAGATCCAAGGTCCAACGGAATGCAGCACCCCGGCGAGAAGTTGTCGTCTTCCCTCCGCGACGCCCTCCAGGCCGCCACAGCCTGGGGCGCCAACGAAGCCCACGACGACGGCCACTGGTACGGCGAGCTCAAGGCCAATGCTACACTGACAGCCGAATACATCAGTTTACTGTGCGCCCTCGACATGCCCATTCCCAATCCAAACGGATGGATCCAGTGGCTGCTGGCGAACCAGCACGACGACGGCGGCTGGGGCATCGCAGCCAGTCTGCCCGGCGAGATCTCGACCAGCGTGGAAGCGTATTTTGCGCTGAAGCTGCTCGGCCTCTCTCCTGACCATGCGGCCATGCGCAGAGCTCGCCAGTTCATCATCTCCGCCGGTGGCGTCGAGAAAGTCCGGGTCTTTACGCGCATCAACCTGGCCATCTTCGGCCTCTACCCGTGGACTGCCGTCCCCCAGCTCCCCCCAGAGCTGATCATGATCCCGACCTGGGTCCCCTTCAACATCTACAACATGTCCTCGTGGGCCCGATCCACCGTCGTCCCCCTGACCATCGTCCGCCACCACGAGCCCGTCTTCCGGCCTGCGGCGATGGAGAAGCAAGGCCGCGCCTACCTCGACGAGCTGTGGTGCAACCCCGAGAACAAGCAAGTCCCCTACGCCCCAGGCATCACCACGCTGCTGAAGGGCGACTTCTTCAGCACTGCCAGCGTCGCCGCCGACTACGTCCTCCACAAACTCAACGGCCTGCGCTTCTCCCCGCTCAACCGCATCGCCCGCCGCAAGTGCCTCGCCTGGATCCTCGAGCGCCAGGAGAAAGCCGGCGACTGGGCCGGCATCTTCCCTCCCATGTTCTTTGGGGTTCTGGCTCTCCTGCTCGAGGGGTACTCCATGAATTCTGCGCCCGTCCGCGGCGGCTTGTCTGGCCTGGAGCGCTTCATCTGGTCCGACAAGAACGGCATCCGCATGCAGTCGTGCGTCTCGCCCGTGTGGGATACCGTCCTCATGACGATCGGCCTGCATGATGCGGGCTATCCCCGTCCACACCTGCAGAAGGGCATCGACTGGCTCACGGCACGGCAGCACACCGGCCGCAACGGCGACTGGAAGGTCCTCAAGCCAACCGTCACAACCGGCGGCTGGGCCTTCGAGTACCACAACACCTGGTACCCGGACGTCGACGACACAGCCGCCGCGATCCTGGCGTATGCAAAGCAGGACCCGGCCTCCGTGAACAGGCGCGTCGTCACCAACGCCATCGAGTGGGTTATTGGTATGCAGAACGGCGACGGCGGCTGGGGCGCCTTTGACTGGGAGAACAACAAGGAGTTCTTCAATAGGATCCCTTTCTCCGATATGGACAGCATGTGCGATCCCTCGACCGCCGATGTGACCGGTCGCATTCTCGAGGCGTTTGGGCTCGTTCTGAAGATTGGGACAGAGACGCCATCCCACCAGGTCTCGTCATCGCTGGAATCACGCATGCGCGAGACGGCCGCTCGCGCCATCGCCTACCTCGAGGCCCAAGAGGAGCCCTTTGGCGCGTGGTACGGCCGCTGGGGCGTGAACTACATCTACGGGACCAGCAATGTTCTCTGCGGGCTGACGTACTGGGAGACGAACCCCGACGGGTCATCGAATGACACCGTGCGCATGCTCATGGACGACGGCGCGCGGTGGCTCGTCAAGATGCAGCAGCCCGACGGCGGCTGGGGCGAGTGTCTGGAGACGTACAGGGACGTCAGTCTCGCGGGGACGGGCCCGACCAGCGCAACGCACACGGCGTGGGCGATCATGGGTTTGGTGGCGCGCTTGGATCCGGGCGATCCGGTGCTTGTCCGTGGCGTGCAGTTTCTGATGCATCGCCAGGTGAAGGAGGGGGAGCTGAACGGGTCGTGGGATGAGCAGCCGTATGCGGGCGTGGGCTTCCCGAATCACTTCTACATTGACTACACGCTGTACAAGCATTACTTTCCGCTGATGGCGCTGGGAAGGTATGCGCGGGCGGTTGGGGTGGTCGAGGAGTCGGAGTTGGCGTAATTGCTTTTTATCTTTCTTCAGGTCTTATTTTTTGGGTTCTGCAGGATTGTGAAGAAGCATGACGCACGTAAGGTAGATAGATCACCGAACTCATCCAATCAATTACTATCAAAAAGGAAACAAGCAAAAAGCAAGCAAAAATGCAACAATCGACGTAACCAACCCCGGGCCCAGCTGAACCTCCATCGGCCGATCCGCGCACGAAATACTCCGTCTCACATGTCGAACTGTTGCTGAAGAAACTGGCAAGGGAAAAGAAAGCATGTTCGTCAGCACGGCATTCGTCACCCTTGCAGGGTCCCTGTGTTGGGCTTGCAGGCCGTACGGCGTAAGAGGGGTTCATGCACGCAGAGTCCAGTGCTCGATAGGGTGATTTGGACCGACAAACGACTGGATGACAGCGACACTGCCTTGATATCCCATTGTACAGAACAAGATCCGATTTGCTCGATATCCTGCACATTGTGTGGCGTGCCCTGTCCCTGTCCGGTATCCCCCTGCACTGCGCCCAGCGAGCAGCGAACACAAACACCCAGCCATCTCACGAATTCAGTTCCGAACATCCCGAGCAGGACGGCCTGGCGGTGCCCAATCCAGTCCAGATGGAAATACCGGCATGTCTTACTCTCACTCCCACTCCTGTAAGGATCGACGGTTGCTATCTCCGCATCCGCAAGGGCGCAGGGATGGCGATGCAACTACCCGGTCTAGACGACTCCGTAGGAGGCGCTGCTTGGCTCTGTGAGATTGCATCTCGCTTATGGCATGGCATGCTCGGTGCCAGGTCATCGGTGGATTCCGGTCTCCCTACGGAGTAAGGGATATGCCTATCATCTGAAGAGGAACAGCGTTCGCCGGATTCGCATTCGCTGCACCTGCGCAACTTGGAATGCACGTCCAGGTTGACCGGGGCGTGCTCTAGCCTCTCCTCTCGGAGCCAGGCAGGGGTGCACCACTGCCTCTGCCACTGCCACTGCTTGCATGACCTCGATCTCGTGACCCTCCAGACTGAGACTGAGGGTGAGACTGCGACTGAGAGTGAGAGTGAGAGTGAGAGTGAGAGTGAGCATGAGCCTGCGCACTCCGCAGCAGCCACGCCCCTCCCAAGTCCGCACAGCCAGAGCCAGACCCTTTGCTAGGAGGGTCCGGATACTCGACCGGAACAGGCGGAATGTCCCACGCATTGGCCTGCGCAATCGCATACGGCTCCAGCACGCTCTTCTGCTTCTCGACCCGCCTGCGCGACACATGCTGGCTGCCGTCGTTTTCGACCAGGGGCGCCCACAGCCGACACCAGGTTTTGTCGAACGGCTCGAAGAACGCGCGCGTCTCGTCCATTCGGCTCAGGTCTAGGTGGAGGCGTTTGCCGTGCTTGGCTTTTCCGACGCTCCGCAGCGTGCGCAGGCTGTCCGAGGCGGTGCCCCATTGTCTGGAGAGGATGTGCAGTGCTGCTTTGAGCATGAGGATTTCTTCGCCGATTAGCTCTTGCAGTACTGCGTTGTCGATTCGCCCTGCGGGGATGAGGATTAGGCCGGCGCAGGAGGCGTAGAATGCGAAGCCGGACCCCAGCCGGCAGAGGTAGTCGCTTTGCAGGAACTCGCGGAAGATCCCCACGATGAAGGAGCCCGCTAGCACGGAGCGGGCAGACAGGAGGCCGTCCAAGGCCGCGCGGTCCAGGATGATCAGGTTGGCGAGGTAGGCGATGGCCACTTGCCGTGCTTCCATCGAGTAGCCTGGGAACGGGCCGGCCACGCTGGGGAAGTCCTGCTTCGCCCAGCGGAAGAGCGAGTCTTCGAGCGAGCGCTTGTGCTCGGCTGTCAGCTCGTTCCGAAGGCACAGCTCCACCGTCTCGCCCAGGCGCTGGGAGATTGCGACCGAGGCAGGGAAGATCCGTGCCTCTGCGTCTGGCTCGGGGAAGTCGTCGATTGAGGGAGGGAAGATGTCGCTGTCGCTGAGGTTGAGGGTGCGCGGTCGGCCGGTCTCTGCGGACGTGATGCAGTCGCGCAGCTGGAATGTTAGCCCTACTTTTATGTGCCAGGAAGAAACTCACCACCATCGTCCACCACAACCGCCGCCGCAGGCTCTTCTGCCGATCGCCCCCGTCCGGCTCCTTGTGCAGTCCAACCTGGAACGCGATCGACTCGGCCGTCCGCAGCCAGAAGGCACTGGTGTCGGTGACAAGTGTATTCGCCCCGACCGGGTTATACCAGTGCAGCAGGAGCGCCGAAGACAACTGGATCAACGGGTCGCGCTCGATGCCGAAGAAGAAGAGCAGCTTTGCCCGACGGTAAAAGTCCTCGGGCGGACCGTAGTCGTTGGGCTGCGGGCTCATGCGGCTGGCGGCGACGAAGAGGGCTTGCAGCAGGAGGAACGAGGGAGCAGACCCGGTCAGCCAGGCTGGGTCGATGATCGGAGTCCAGGTGTGGCCGTACTCCAGGAACGTCGTGATCAGCTCGTGCTGGACTTGGTTGGTCGGGAGCGTGAAGGCGTCCTGCTCGCGGAGCAGCTGCAGGTCGGCGGCGGAGATCAGAGGGTTCTCTTTCGCCAGCACGGGCGTCTGCATGGGCTCGTCGAAGTTGACCGACCGGCCGAGATATCGCCCGCGGGTTGTATCGATGGGGTCGATTCTGACGATGGCGTCGAGGTCGCGAGCGAGCGATCCGCCTTCCTTCCGCTTCTTGTGTCCATCATCCTTGCCCTTGTCCTTGCTCTTGTCCCTGTCCTTTCCCTTGTCCTTGTCCTTTCGGCCTCCGTCTTTGCTGTCTCTTCGGGCTTTCGGATCATCGCGATCGGGCGCGTCTTTTCGCTTCCTGTTGTACGGACTGGGGAGGTTAGTGCAGGGGAGGGTGCGACCGTGGGTGTGGTACCTACACGCATTTTGCGCTGTCTTTGGCGCAGTTGGAGCAGGGCGTCTTGCGGCCGAGGTTGCACTTCAGCTGTTTCTTGTGGCAGTTGAAGCAGATGCTCGGGCTCTGCTGCGAGGTGCTGGAAGTCCTGGTCGGAGGCATCGTGGTCCATGATGGCGGAAGATAGAGGAGGCAGCGAGATATATATTGGACAAAGAACAGCTCGTGGCTCTTCTTTGTTGCGCTTCTAAATTAACTTCTTTGTTCTCCAACTCTAGTTACGGAGTACAACTCACTGACTGCTTGCCTCAGTCCCTGGCTCTGCGCAGTCCATGGTCCCTTGGCGAATTCGGGGGTGATCCATGGGACAGCCCTAAACGTTGCCTCTGGACTTGTCAGATTAAGGTGAGACTTGCCATCAGATTGAGGTGAGACCCGAGGATCTGTCTAGCTTTGCAGCGTTAAGACATGCATCACCTCCAAGATAACCATCCAAGACAGCATCACCAGCCGAGACCGTGGTTGCCACCACCCCGTATAAGCCCGTATCGGTGTCAGATCCATGTATGCAGGACATCTGGAGCTGCGCCACCGGGGCTCACAGGATAACAGGCACAAAGCAAGGCCATTGGCTGCCCTGATCCACCGTGGCCAGTGTCCCCTTTTCCTTTTCTTTTAAGCGCGACCGTCCCTTGTCTTCAACATCGCACGCCATGGCATGATGGCTCCCACACTGGGGCTGTTGCCCTCCGAACTGATCTTTCTCATCGCTGAACTCCTCGACGTTCCATCTCTGAACTCGCTGCTACAATCCTGCCAGCGCTTGGCCTGCCTGCTCGATTCCTCGCTCTACACCCTCGCCCGCCGGTATCGGAGCGTGCCTGGCGCTGGCACGCCGCTCATCTGGGCTGCGCAGAACGGCGTGAATACGGTCGTTGCAAGACTTCTCGGCGGGGAATCATGGCCATCTGATAGCCAGAAAGGGACAACCGCTCTCCACGAAGCCATCAAAGCCAGTAACGAAGAGGGCATTCGCCTGCTCCTCGACGCCGGGGCCAACGTCTTTGCCGAAGACAGAAACGGAGACGCCGCTCTACTGACGGCCATCAGCTGCGACAGAGATGTCGCAGCGAGACTTATCCTCAGCGTCTATCCGGCAGTCCAGCCGTGGGAAAGCTACTCGTGGCACTGGACCGAGGCTGCACTCCGCGCCGCGCAGCTGGACATCTCCGAGTCGATGCGCCGGCTGGTCCTGGACTGCATCAGGCGAGAGTACCCAGAGCATGCCCCCGACCTGCTGGACTCGGTGCTGCACACTGCTGCAGCGCCGACCGGCGACTGCGCCGTCATGCAGATGCTGTGCGACTACGGCGCCAACCCGCTGGCCATAATACCAGGCGGAACCACGACCCTACTGCACACCTTCGCCATCTACGGCCATCTCGACGCGACGGAATGGGGTCTCGCCCGCGGGATCGACCCGATCGTCGAGGACGGCACTGGCGTCACGGCCTTCTCCATCGCGGTGGCGCGTGGACATCCCCGTCTCGTCCAGATCTTTCTGGATCTGGGAATGGACCCAAACGTCCCATCCATCGGCATCAGCCCGCTGTGCATAGCCGCCGCGGAGGGGCACATGGCGGTGGTGCAGTGTCTGCTAGCCGCTGGGGCAGACATCCTCGCGCGCGACGACCGCGGATTTAACGTCGTTGATTTCGTCACCGGCACCGGCAGGGGCTCGACCCCGTTGATGCCGACCCCGTTGATGCTCGAGTTTCTCCTCCGCCGCGGAGCGGATCCGAGCCCACCCCCTGGCACCGTCCGCATGACAGCCCTGCATACGGCCGCGCGCCTGGGCCTCGCCGAGATGACGGCGCTTCTCTGTGCTGCTGCTCCAGTCGACGCAGTTGACCAGCGCGGCCGCACGGCGCTGCATCTCGCCGTTAGAGAGGGCCGGGTAGCAGCCGTAACGACCCTCCTCGAAGCCGGCGCCAACCCGTCCATCCCCGACGAACGACGGAAAACGCCGATCCACGAGGCCGCAGTCGAAAGCAACTCGGACATCCTTGACCTCCTCCTCCGCTATGGCGCGGACGTCCATGCAGCAGACCTGGACGGCCACACTCCGTTGTATCTGGCAGCGCGGACTGGACAGACGGCGGTCGTGGCCAGGCTCCTGGAAGCGGGCGCCGACCCCAATGCCGGCTGGGAATGGTCCTCGCCATTGCACTTTGCCGTTACGCGGCAGGCCACCGACATGGTTCGGCTGCTTCTTTCCTACCGGGCGGATCCCCATGCTTTGGATCTGTACGGTCGCAGCGCGTTTGAATGGGCGGGGGCGGACTCCAAGATCCTGGCGGAGCACCCTTTTCACCCGACCGACCCGACAAAGCGCGAGGCAAGGCTACGACAGACGGTTGCTATATTTGGGGAGCGCCTGCTGCAGACGAACAAGGGTAGCGACCATAGCGAAGACTGTGAATCGTGCATTGTAGCCAAAGCCCTGCTCTACCTTGGCAGAAGAGACGAGGCGCGAGTCGTCTACGCCCACGACGGCGGAACGGGCTTGGAATGTCCTGAACATCGAAGACCGACCTGTACAGCGTGTCGGAGCCGTATACACAATGGATCGGTGTTTATCTGTCTTGCCTGTGTCACAGCCAAGCTCTGCCAGATATGTAAAGACCATGCTGTAGCAGGGCTGGGACCTGGACAGGCATGCCAACGCCACGAGGTGTACGAGATCCCCCCGGAGGTGGAAGAGCTGCCTGGCGAGAGCGAGATCGGCCGAGATGCAGCGTGGCGAGCGTGGATGGGCGAGTTGGTGTCAACGGTCAATGACCTCGACTAGAGAGCAACGGCGATCTCCGACGTCCTTGGCTAGAGCAATAGGCAGGCCCTCTAGATAGCGCTAAGCACTATAAGCATTCCATTCGCCCAATCATCAACCCTCAGCTCGTAAGCGATACAACCTCACTATCTGCCTGGCCCACATGCGGTCGATCCGATAAGCCCCGTATGTTTAAAAGCCTGCTGCCAGGTACAATCTCCCATGCACGCCAACCTTCCAGTTCACAATGAAGCTCCAGCTTGCAGCAGGTGCATCCCTGCTCCTGGCTCTCGGTGCAGCCCGGCCCACCGTCGACACCGCATACCCCTACACCGGCCCCGCCGTCCCCATCGGCGACTGGGTCAATCCCACCATCAACGGCAATGGCAAGGGGTACCCGCGTCTCGTCGAGCCCCCGGCCGTGAAGCCGGCATCGGCACATCCAACCAACAACGTCAATGTCATTTCGCTCTCGTATCTCCCGGACGGCATGCACATCCACTACCAGACGCCGTTTGGGCTTGGCGAGAGGCCGTCTGTGCGCTGGGGAAGCAGTCCGGGGAATTTGAGTAGCCTGGCCACTGGATGGACTCATACGTGCGCACACACATTCTCAAGTATAGCTACAGATGCTGACGAAGGTAGATACGACCGCACCCCCTCCTGCAGCCAAATCAGGGCCGTCACCCAATGCAGCCAGTTCTTCCACGAAGTCAGCCTGCCGAACCTCGAGTCCGCAACGACATACTACTACCAGATCCCGGCTGCCAACGGCACAACCGAGTCCCAGGTGCTCCGCTTCACGACCGCCCGTGCCCCCGGCGACAAGACGCCCTTCTCCATCGCCGTCCTCAACGACATGGGCTACACCAATGCGCAGGGAACGCACAGGCAGCTCCTGGCCGCCGCAGACAAGGGCGCGGCCTTTGCCTGGCATGGCGGGGATCTCTCTTACGCAGATGACTGGTACTCCGGGATCCTGCCCTGCGCGGACGACTGGCCGGTCTGCTACAACGGGACGAGCACGGCGTTACCCGGCGGCGGCCCAATCCCAGACGAGTACCTGCGTCCCCTGCCCGCCGGCGAGAGTCCAAACCAAGGCGGTCCGAACGGCGGCGACATGAGCGTGCTGTACGAGAGCAACTGGGATCTGTGGCAGCAGTGGATGGCCAATCTAACCACGCGCATCCCGCACATGGTCATGCCGGGGAACCACGAGAGCGCATGCGCCGAGTTCGACGGGCCCGGCAACCCCATGACCGCGTACCTGAATAACGGGATTCCGAACGGCACCGCGCCCGCAACGAATCTAACATACTACAGCTGTCCGCCGTCGCAGCGCAACTTCACCGCGTTCCAGCACCGCTTCCGCATGCCTGGGGCTGAAACCGGAGGTGTGGGTAACTTCTGGTACTCGTTCGACTATGGGCTCGCGCATTTCGTGAGTCTGGACGGGGAGACGGATTTCGCGAGCAGTCCGTTCTCGACGCTGGCCCGGGATCGCACGGGGAATGAGACGCGTGCGAGGCCCGAGGAGACGGAGACGACGGATAGCGGGCCGTTTGGGGCGATTGATGGGGATCGCGAGGACGATAATGAGGCGTATGCGCAGGTTCAGTGGCTGGCGCGGGATCTGGCTGCCGTTGACCGTGCGAGGACGCCGTGGGTGTTTGTTATGAGCCATCGGCCCATGTACTCGTCTGCCTACTCGAGTTATCAGACCAATGTGCGGAAGGCGTTTGAGGAGCTGTTGCTGCGGTATGGGGTCGACGCGTACCTGTCTGGTCACATCCATTGGTACGAGCGTATGTACCCGATGACGCTGAACGGGACGGTCGACGAGTCCGCTGTTGTGAGTAACCATACGTACCTTGCCAACACCGGGGTGTCGATGACGCATATTGTCAACGGGATGGCGGGGAACATTGAGAGCCATAGCGAGTTTGACGAGGGCGAGGGGTTGACTGAGATCACGGCGAAGCTGGACCGCACGCACTACGGGTTCAGCAAGTTGACCGTGGTGAACGAGACGGTTGTCACTTGGGAGTTCGTGAAAGGGGAGGATGGCTCGACTGGCGACTATCTGACCCTTGTCAAGGGGAGTACGTGTACGATCGATGTGTAGTCGGATCTTGGGTGATGTTAACTACTCTGTATGATGGCATTGTACGATGAAAGGGGCTTGTTGTCGGCAGAGCCCTTGCTCCCCAACTACGTGGTAGCTCGGGGGAGAGCTGAAAGCATATATGCTAGCTTTAACAACTGCCAAACAGGAATGCTGATTGTAACCAAAACACTGATATTCATGTCCTCATCATTACGGAACTAGAGGGCCAGGCCATGTTGATACCGAAAGCCAACGTGAAAATATCATCTGCCGACGTAGCTACAGTGAGAAGATGCTAGGGAGGCCTGAAAGCTCTCTAGCTCATTCAGGCATCAAGATAGAGATTGGATGTGAAGCCTTTTACTCCCCCTCGGAAAACCGTGGCTTCGTATGATGGCCAAAAGCACGAAAGCGACGAAGAAGGCCCCAAGGTCCTGATTACGCTATTATATCCTCCTGTCCAGTTGTTCCTATAGAACGAGATTTCTTGATCTTGCCAAGCGTGAGTTCTTTGCGAACCTTGGCATACTCGTCCGCGTCCATCTCATCTGATGTTTTGCTCATAAGCAAGCGCGGGGATGCAGCTTCTAGATTCAAGGAGACTGGGCGGTCTTCTCAATTCCAGATGCCTAAAAGGCACTACGCAAGACTTCTAAGTCCTTGCTGACTGAAGTATAAGGTGTACTAGGCTAGCGACATTACACCAGGTTAGCCTTGGAACTGGCATCAGGACGACCTTGGATTATCCCAATAGCTGACTTACGACAAAGCTCTCTGGCTGTTCCTTAGCATGCTACAATAGTGGCGTTGTTCCTTTTTTCCTCTCAGAATCTTTCCGGAGTCTGAGTCGAACATGACGCTCTGGAGAATGGGCAGTATCAGTGATAATCTGCTGAAATCACAAAGATCTGCAGTAATCCTCGGCCAGCAAGCCACCGTTGGACGGTACAAGCTCTGTCACTCCTCCAATGAAGCGCTCCACACCCTGAACCTAGGCATAATTAGTACTGGGTAGTAGGCCTATTCTGCGGTGAGAAGGGCGATGCCAATGTTAAGGCAATTTATTAGAGTAAGGGCTTATAGTTAGCCGCAGCGCAAGGGCAGGGGCTAATTGTATTCCAAATGACACAGTCCGTTTGCTTGGTGACTGCGGCCGCACAAAAGTTCAAATTGAGTTTGATTGAGTCTGAGTGTTTATTGTTGTATACTCGATCAAATTTTGAGTTGGAAATTGAGTTCGTTCGTGCTCCGCGCCAAATTCTCTGCGGAGTCGAAGCCAGATTGAGCCTAGTGGCGGCCCCTCCCGCGCCTGGAGAGCGCGCAATTGGACGGTCCGCGGACGCTAGTACCAAGAAGGCTAGGCTTGCCGCTGTTCCATGTAGGAATGGCATATCCCTTGTTTGTTTCTCCATGGAAGTAATCTGGCTCAATGCGTTACCACTAGCCAGGAATGCCGCCCCCCATGGAAATTACATCCGGGCAGCAGGGAGCGGAGTACGGATAACCCCACCATCTTCCGATTCTAGGGCGAAGAGTGGTCTAGGCTCGAATACTACGGGCGCGAGACAGAAGGGTTAGACACATCCAGTCGCGGCGCATTCGGCGGGCAGTATCGCCCTGGAGATTCATCGCCGATCTTGGGCTCCCGGGCAATAGTTGGCAGGAAGCGCCAGCGATGGGGCAATGTCTTGCGTTGGTTGGGGGTGCAGGCAACATCAGGCGCGGGGTTGGAGGGCAGCTCATCCATCCACTTAAGGGTAAGGCAGTGGAAGAAGTCACGGCCACTCTTGCCGGGGATAGGCTCCACGAAAACATACCGGAGAAATGGATCACGAGCATACGGTTGTGACAGTCCAATCGCAACAACCTTGCCCACCCCGACGAACCACTGCCTGTCCGGCGCAACGTAAACCCCCGACCCCCATGCCCAAGCTTCGCCCCCGTTTCCCGGCTCCCAAGTCTGGACTCTGGGGAGTCAACCGTGATAGTCAAGAAGCGGCGCCGGCGAGGCTTTCGCCGCGGCCGGTTCTCGCATTGCTGCGTCTCGGAATCGCCAGAGTACAAAAACCGCGGGTGCTGATTCTCGGGGATGTCAAGTCGATTCATAACATTCCAGAATTGGTATCCCCCGCGCAGGGGGCCAACGGTGTAGTGGTCAAGGGTGCCGTGTTTCTTAACGTTGCGGGTGGCGATTTCCCCAAATCCAGAGTAGGTTTGCCGGGTGTAGGACCCAAAGTATCCGGGGGCTATGTCGCCGGGCTCGGGCGTAAGCTCCTTTGGCGGGAAATGGGCTCCGGGCCGTGCGGATACAGACTGCTTAGCATATCCTGCTCAGTAAAGGGATCAAAGAACTCGCCTGCATTCCAAAGCCCAAAGGGTTCGACCTTGACGTAGTTGTCGCATTGTGAGTCTTTCCAGTTTCCATGACTTCGCCAACCAGAAGTTGTGTTAACCGTCCGGGGCACTGTACCAACCTGGGCATTTGTTACCAAGCATTAATAATCTCTTGCAGGGCCTATGGGGCTCGAGGAGGGCCTCCATATGTCTACTGGTCATGCCCATGTTGCTGCGCTTCGTGGGGAGATCTGCCTCAAAATGATAAGAAACAATATAATACAATGAGGAAAGACAACTTCCAATGCACACCAAGGAGGACTTCGGAAGGCATTTATGTATTTCGATATGGAATGAATCTTTGAACTTCTCAAGGTGGGATTCTTTGAATCCTTAAAGGGACAAATATATCCGTAAGAAGGTGTCGAAAACGGGCTTTGGTGCCAGCGATTTAAGAAGGATCGATCTAATTGATATAGGCTTTCACTTGTTATTCCCATCCTCAAAACAAGCAATATCCCTCTTACCTAGTTTGTCCATGGTCTTGTCCCTTGCTTTCAACAGATCACCCAAAGTACTCGGCTGGACAATGGCTTTGTGGGTCGAATACCGGAAATGGCCACCCTGGATAATAAAAAAACAATTCATGATACTCAATCAATCATTGGTACCGTTTCTATGGCGCCATGTCCGATGGGGTCACTTGAGATCGAGAAAGCCTGGGTCAATAGCGTTGTTCCGTTCAGTCGCGCGTCGGGGCCGCGAGGTCATCCGAGTGTCTCATCTCGGTGATTGGGGGCGAGTTTCTGCGCCTTCTCTTCCTGCATGGCCGTTGACACTATGATGATTGCTTTACAGGATTTTGAGTCTGCTAATCTTGACGTCCCTGGCCGGAACGAGGTCATCCATCGGCACCAAGGATCTAGCCCTCAATATTGATTATCTACCGGCCAGAGGGGTGCGAAGTCATCGGCCTCGTAGATGCCGGCTTTCAGGCGAGTCTACCACGCAATGGGGGATTCGGTATTTTCTCACGGTGTAAACGGAAGTTATCACAGATGTACTAAGACAGATACGGCAGAGGCACTGGATCGGACACCACCTCGGGACGGAAATTGAGACATACAAGGCGAAGAAGTATGAGATACAAAGAAAAGAAGCTTGGCATATACGAAGAAAGAAAAAGAAACACGCCACTAGCGATGGAAACTGGCTATACTAAGGACTCGTTCCGCCATTGACCACGCCCAGGACTGCGTCGTAAGTGAACTTTTGGTGCAGACAGAGCCCAAGACTCATGAATAAACAGCATGCAAAGGGCAACTATATTTTCACAAAAGGGCGGACGCATACACAAACAAATGGAACGCAATTTCCCCAACAGATGGTCAGACACTCACCAACTCACCTGTCCGCGCGATCATAGTTTTGGGTTGACAAGCCTCCCACTGGCAAGCAGCTCTTGACGCAGCGCAAGCGTGACAGGCCGGTATTCAACCCCGGCATTAGCGCTGATCTCCCTCCATGAATCTCTAAACCGACCATGCACGAGATTAGAACGCCCCCACAGATGGCGGCCTAGCTCGGACCAGCGGTCCCTCAAAGGTCTGTCTTCTTCCGCGTCGGGACCCATATCGCGGAGCAGGCACCACATAATAGAGTAAAGGTAGGCGCTGGGCGTGAGGATCTTGATGCCGCGCAGCTCCGACCACGGGCCACAGGTTGTGACAAATCCGTTCTTCCATGGGGGTCGAGCCTTCTTCGCAGGTAGCGACGGGTCGTTTGAGAGGGTAAAGTGCTCGTCATTAGCAGCGGGCGGACCGGGCTGGATGTCAGGCATCCAGAAGAGGCTCTCGCTTTGGCGAACCAGGTTCAGTGCAACCAGTCTGGAGAAAAAGCCCGACTCGAAGTGATCGTCGCGTTCAATTTGGCAGTGGACATGGAAGTGCACGGCACCAGGAATATGGTGTCGGCGGTGGTCTCCAACCATACATCGAGGTAGATACTCCTTATTGCGCGAGGCCGGAACAAAGTAGAGGCCCGCGCACGATAAATTGTAGGTCCCGGCTCCTAGTCACGTGAGCTTTATTAGGGATTATGTAAAATAATAAAATAACATTAATTAGCTAAAAAAAATAAAGCTAATTAACTAAAAAAAAGGGTAATTATATAACTATTTTACTACTTTAACTTTATAATATAATTTTTTTAATAATATAATAACTTAAACCTTAAGTTTATAATTTTTTTTTTATTTATAATTTATATAAATAAATTTAATTATAAAGCTAATTATATTTTATAGCTAGTATAAAAATATATTATTTATATTTTAATTTTAATAGCGCCCGGGCTGCAAGCCTTATAATACTTATAATAATTATAAAAATAAGGTATGTTTATATTACCTTGTATGTATATTATAGCTATTAATATATAATAAAAAAAAAGTAAATAATTTATTATAATTACAGGCTTTTTTAACCCGCTCTTTTAATATTTTTTTTTAATAAAATTAACCTAAATATATAATAAGCGCGCCTGCTATAGCTAAAGCTAGATTATTAATACTATAGTATATATTTATTTAATAACTTATAATAAGTAAAAAAATATTATAAAAATATTAAATAATAATATACCTAGTAAGTAATAAATTAGGTAGTTTATATAATTACTTCCCGTGAACCTTAACCTCCCTATTTATTTTTAATATACTTATTATTATTAATAATATTTATTATTTTTATACCCCCTTTCACGCCCGCAATAGCTATATTTTTATTATTATTTATATCTTGCCTGCTGGCTAGGCGCCTGTAGCTAGTTATTATTATTAATAAAAATAATATTAAGTTAAATATTAATAACTTTACGGCTATAAGCTCCTAGTTTATTATTAATAATAAATTATCTTTACCTTTATAAATTATTAAAGTTAACTTTAGCCTTTTTATACACGCAGACCTAGACCATGCTTTCTTATTATATTTATTTTTTTTAATTAATTTTATATATTTAGCTATTATAAACTATAATTAAAAGCTATTAAATAATTTTTATTACTAGCTTAATATACACTAGCTAAAAATATGTAATTATTATTAAAAATAATAGTTTAATATAAACCTTTAAAAAGGGATAATATTTACAAGTATTATATTTTAACTAACTAAAACTAAAAAATTTTTAAATTTAATTTATAAAATAAAATAAATCCTAGTAATATTCCTTTTTACCTCCTAAAATTAATATAAATTAAAAAAATACTAATTATAAAAGTTTATATATTTATTAAGGTTTATTATATTTAAAATTACTAGTATTTATATAAAGGCTATATTATTAACTTTTTATAAAATACTAGTTAAGTATATAAATAGCTCCTGCTTTTACCTAAAAAACTTAAGGTATTAATTTTATAGCTATTTAATTTTAGTATAAACTAAAAAATATACTTATAATTTTATTATAATTTTAAAATATAATACTAGGTAATTAAACAGTAGCTGGATTACCTTTAAGTAAATTATTTAAGGTATTAAAATATAATTAAAAATAACTATAACCTTATATAGTTATTAAAAAATAAACTAGTTAATTATTTTATCCTAAATTAGGAGCTAGCCAGTAAGTTAATTACCTTAAATAATAATTAATAAATAAACCCTAATAATATACAGGCGCTTAATATAGTTATAATACTTAATTTACTTATAATAATTATAAAGCTTAAGGCTTTATAAGCCATGGTAAATAATACTACTAAGCTAGTATATAATAACTTTTATTTAACTCTTTTTTTTATTTTATATAATACTATTATTTAAGTTTAACTACTTATAATAATTATTATTACTAGTATTTTTTACCCTTTTTTTTATAATAATATAAAGCTAGTTATAACACGCCCGCGTGAGGTATTATTTATAAATTATATTAAATACTTACTTAAATATAAAAGTGGCTGTTTTGCATAGCATTCCCGGTTTTAATATATTTATTTTAATATAATTTATTATTAGTAAATAAATTAGCAAGCTAGTTTTTATATTTATAACCACGCGCCTGGCTAGCAAGATATTTTTATAAAAAAGTTATAGGCAGCCTTTTAGTTAAATATAGCTAAATTATTTACACTACTAAATTTTATTATTAATTTTTTTAAAATTATTTATAGTATATAGCTATTTTAGCATAGCAAGAAAAATAGCTTAAAAGCCATGGTTAAAAATATTAATAAGTAGCCTGTTTCTTGTTACCGTGCGTGTTATTTTAATTACTTATTTTTTAAATAAGTATAGCTTACCTATTTTTAATATTTTTTATAGCTAATTTATATTAAAATAACTTAATATAATAATTACCTAAGTATAAAGCGTGGCGCAATAGTATAAAGGCTATTTATAAATAAATTATATAGCATAATTTATAAAATAACCCTTATATTATTATAGTATGGTTTTATTATTACTACCACGTGTTTTTTAATATAGTTATTAAGTTTAAATTTAATATTATAAATAATTAGTCTTGCTATAAATAGCAAGGTTAAGGTTTAACTTATAACTATAGTATATATTAAATATAATCCGCCCTTATTTTTAATAACCTTTAATAATTTAATAAGTTATAGTGGTTATTTAAGGCCTATTAAAGCATATATATTATAATTATAAACCCTTCCCGCGTGTAAATTATTATTATTAATATAAATTATAAAATTATTTAACTACCCTAGTTTTAATAAAAAAATATACTTGCCTATTTTACACAGGTTATAAACCATATACTATATTATTATTATAATATAAATTATTATTAATAAAAAAATAAGTAAACTAAGTAAGTTATTTATTATTTTTATTTTTTTATAGCAACACGGCGTGATTTTTAATTAATAAAATTAATTAGTAATATATATTACTATCTTTTTTTAGCTTATAATAATATAACCCTAAATATATTTAACCTAATTATTAGCTTAAGGTAGCTTATAAACTTAAATATAATTATATATACTAGCAAGCGCTCCCTGCTTTATTATATTATTAAGTATATTATAAAGCTTAAAAAAAAATAAGGTTATATAAAAAGGTTATAAATTTAGTTTTTAAGTATATTAATACATGTTATTTTTTACTATTACTAGTATAAAAAATAATAAATACCCTAATTATAAAGTAAGATTAGTTTATATAAAAGGTTTACCACTATTTACTAGGCCTATTACTTTAAATATTAAGCTATAATATAGTTATTATTCCATGTTTTATAAATTAAAAATAAAATAACCTATTTTTACTACTAAATACGGACTGTAATAATACTAGTAATAAAAAAGGTAGTATTAAATAGGGTTTAAATATAATAATAAAATATATATAGTAATTACTAAAGCTTATTAATTTAATATTATTATATTATATATACTACTATACCTTATAGCCTAGAGTGTATAAAAAAGTTAAAAATAAAATAAAAAATCGCGTTATTTAGTACTACCTAATATATAACTAAGTTATAAATTTAAAAAACTTTACTTATATTAAGTTAATACTTTACTATTTATTTATTAAAATAAATAACCTGCGTATAATTAATAAATTAATATTTAATAACTTTTATAACATGTATAAATACTACCGCGAATACCACGGTTATAAAAAAATAGCTATATATAAAATAATAAAAATATAAAAAATAAAATTAATTTACTAACTTAGGATAATAATACTAGCTTAATTATTAAGGTACTTTTTTAAAAGGCTATGGTGGCTTAATAGCCCGGCTATAATAATAATTTTCTTGTAGAACCTAATAGCCTAAGCCAGCATAATATTAATTAATAATATAACTAAACTTAGTATATAAAAAAACCTAGTTTTAGTCTAGAATTTTAAAATCTAGCAAAGGTAAATTACCTAATAAATATATTAGCTTATTTATTAGCTTATTTAAATAGCCTAAAGGTTAAGCAATACTAGCTATATAATATTATAATTAAATATTATAAAAGTATTTTATGGTCGCGTGGTTTACTAGTTTTTTATATAAATAATAAGTAATAATTTATTTTTATATATTTATTACTTTTACTAAAATAATTATTAATTAATTTAAATAGCAAGGCTGGCACTAGTAAATCTTATATTATTAGCTTATTATTTATAACCCTAAAATATATAGCTTTTTATACTAATAATTATAAAACCTTTATTATTATATAGGCTACTTTAACTAGTATTACTATATATAATATTAATAGCTAAACCCTATACTTATTATTTTAATTACTAATTATATTAAAAGGCAAGGGGGGTTATAATTACTTATAACCTTTAATATTATTAACCTTGCAGGCAAGTTTTTATAGCATGTTATATTTAATTATTAATAAAAAGTTTATAATAGGTTTAAAATAGCTATATTATATTAATTAATAATATTATAAAATCTTTTTAAACTATAAAGCTAAACCCTTTAGTAGCTTAAATATTATTTTAGCCAGGGATTTTTACTAGCTGCTTTTAGTTAGTTAAAGCCCTTTTTTTAAGGCCATGTTTTTACTTATAAATAAAAAGGAAAAGGCTAGTTAGTATTTATATAATTAATTTAACCTTATTATTAAGCTAAATATTATTTATTACTAAATTACAAGCTTTTAAATAGCTTATATATTTATTTTTATGCTAAAGCGCTTAAAAAAAATATTATTATAATAAAAAACTAGGAGCTTTTTATAATGTAAGTACAGGCTAAGTTATTTATAGGTAAAAGTAATACCTTTATAAATATAATTTATATATATAAAAAAAAAATAATATATACTAGTATAACTATAACTATATATTAAATTTTAGTAGGCCTGTAATTATTTTACAGGTTAATTATATTAAATTTAGTATTATAATTATAAAAATAAACTAGGCTAGAAACCTAATTAAAAAGCTTATGGTTTTTTTTAACTATTATATTATATTAATATAAAATATTTAAATAAAAAGGGGTCTTGTAAATAGTACTATAGGCATGTTAATAAATATTATATAGTTATTAAAAACTATAAATCTTACTTAAAAGGCGCTATTTACTTTAATAATAGCTTTTAACTAGTATAACAGTCTACATGCTAAAAAAAATAATAGCTATAATATAATGCTAATTTTTTATATAAGGTAAGACTTTTACTATTACAGCGCTATTTACACCTATATATAGTTTTTAATTATACTAGTATATATAATAATAATTTATAAGGCTTAGGGGGTTACTATTAAGCAGGCTGTTTTAAACCTTATTATATATAAAAAGTTTTTATTAGGTTTTATATATGTGGCTATATCGCGTGTATAGTTACTTAAAAAATTATTATTTAAAAAATCTTTTAATTATAACTAGTTAGTTAGCGGCCTGTTTAATACTAAAAAATAAAAATATAAAAATAATTATTTAAGGCGCTACTAATATATATTTATTATAATTATAAATAATATCTTTTATTACAAAAGTAATAATAATATAGGTATAAATTTAAAAATAAAATAATAATTTAAACTAGCTTTAATAATTAGGGTCTAGCCTTATAAACACTAATTATTTTTTAATAATTTTTTATTAAACTTATTTAATAAACCAGGGAACTTATTCCTACCTTTTTTTTATTTATTAATAAACCTACTTTTTTTATAAACTTGGCTATAATATTAAGGCATGTTTTAGTAAATACCTTTTAAGTAGTAGTAAACATGTTTTTTTAAGTAATTATTATATTAAATAAGTTATAAAGCTACTTAGCATGGCCGCAGGTTTATAATTAAGTAAAAGTTAATATTTAAGTAAATACTTAGCTATTTACTAGGTAATATTATAACCACTTTATAACATGGCTATTATTTTTTTTTTTTTTTTTTTATATAATTTTTTTTTTATAGCACGGGCGGTAGTAATAGTATTTTTAATATTAATTTTTAAATTATTATAATTAGTTACTAGCTTCGCGGACTATTAATTAGGGTACTTATTATAATAATTATAATATTTACCCTTTAAAATATAATAATAGTTAGCGCAGGCGTTAAATAGTAACCTGTTAATAATAATATAACTTATAAATAATTTATTTTTTCCTATGTACTAAATATAGGGCGTAAAAAGGCATTTTTTAATAATTTATATTATAATTACCTTTATATTACTAGGTAATATAAAGGTGGCTTTTAGGCGCTTAACCTATAATTTTAGCTTTTATATTAATAGTATCTTAGCTAATACTTGCTAGTAATAATTATTTATAACCTTTATATAATTTATAATATATTACACAGCCAGGGCGCTGGGTAATAATTTTATAATAAAATATAAAAATATAATAAATAATATAGTTATAAATTATTTTTTATAATAATATACTAAAAAAATAATATAATTAAATTTAATCCCGGGAAATAACTATAATAATATATAGCTTAATATTATAAAGTTAAGTTTTAAATATTATAAAAATAAATAAGGTAATAGCTATTTATTACCTATTAAAAGTAAAATATAGCTTAAATAATAATAAAATAAAGCTATAGTATTTAACTAGCAGGCTATAAACTATAATAACATGCTTTAGGTAAGGCTTTTAAAGTTATTAAGTAATTAATTTTATTAGTTTAAAGTTAAATAAAAGGTATTAATAAACTAAAATAATATTAATACTTTATTAAATACTTACCTTTAAATACCAGATTTTCGCCTATAATTTATATAAGCTATTCTTAATAATATTTATAGTTAACTATA
>NW_020797904.1:64879-86135 GCF_003369625.1 Aspergillus mulundensis | reverse complement strand
AGGAGCTAAATATATTAACTAATATATTTATAAATAAATAAGGGCTATAACTTATATTTATTAATATACCACGCACCTAAATTATTTTAATAATAATTTATATAATTATTACTAAAGTAGCCTGGTATAATAATATAATTTATAAATAGCTTATGGCCTTAGGCGTAATACCTATAAATTATATTACTTTTAATAAGTATATTAATATACTATTTAATAGTAACTTCCTGGTTAATAAAGCAGGCTATAATTTTTTTTATTATATTAATTTTATTAACAGGCTTGCGGAGCACAAGCTTATACTATAAATAATATAATTATTTATAAAGTTTTTTTAAAACTATTAATTTATAGCCTAAATAATTTATTATATTAGTAATATAGGCTGCTAGTAGCTAGGTTAATAAAAAAGTGGGCGTGTAAGTAAAAGTAGGTAAGCAAGTAAAAAAAGTAGTGCTATTATTACCTTTAGTATTAGCTATTATAATAAAAAAAATTTAAAAAATTAGGGGTTTATAAATTACAGGTTTATATAAGCAGGCTATATACTACTTATATAATTTATTTTTTTATTATTTTTTAAATACCTTTATTAAATTTACTATTATTGCGGCTATTAAAAAAAGTATTATTATTTAAAATAAGTTATTAATAAAAGTGTTAAATATTAAATAAGCTGTTAATAGTAATATTTTTAATATTTTAAGCAGGATAAACTTTGTTCCGGCCTCGCGCATTACTTCTAGTATTAAAGCTTGCGCCCTAGAAATAACAAGACCTACGTATTCGGGGGGATTCTTCTTTGCTTGATCGCTGTTCAGCTCGCCGCACTCGGAATCGGTACAGGGGACGAGGTTGTTGGCTTTCAAGGCGGCCGTTGCCAGTGAGATCTTCGCGTCGGGAATGACAAATTCGACTTCCTGTATTCGGGTCAGCAGAGATAGTTTGTAGGTGTCAGACAGGACTTGTTTCTTACCCAGACATCTTCCCTGTCAAGATGGATAAAGCCCAACCCATGGTAGCCCCAGAGACAGTAAGGGACCCCCGCCGAGTCAAAAGCAGACGCCACGTGCGCTGCCAGCTTCGAGCCAAGCACTGGCTCTCCAACAGAATTGATGGTGTTGATGGAACTCATTGTGGAGAGACGCCGGGCAAGTACTCGAATCGAATAGTTTGGAAGATGAGAGGGTCGCTAGGCAGGTTATCGGATGATAACGAAAGGGCGACAATGATCGAAAGTGCAGTGACACCCGTCGCTCGAGGGTCTATTTATGTTCGAGGGCATGTTCTTGGAGACAAGAGTAAGCAAAAGGAGCCCAGAAGAGAGGGGCAATGCATCAATAGGACCCAAGAAGACCACAATACAAAGTCCAAGGTGTAAGAAAACTGGCCATTGGCGGTTATAATTAGTACCATGGGACATTTGGTGCACATCAATAGGAACCAAGAGAAAAAACACAATACGAACCAAGCTAAAAGCACCTACCCTTCACAATTTCAAATCGCCAGGCGGGCAGTCAAAGACTTCCGGGAAGTCTGCCAGAAGTAGTGAGATTCTTTCTCAGTCTCTTGAGCATCGGACCCGGTATCGTCAACAAGGAGGAAGATACGCGTCTACAGACATGAGTTAGCTTTGAAGGAGAATAACTCGGCACACTTCAAGAGATGGGCATTACAAACATCGCTGCTGGCCCTTCATCAAATCCGTCCATAAACTCGTCCAGCAAAAACACGCTGGCCCCATCAAGGGGACGCAGCTGACATAGGTGTTGGATCACGGACTCTGCAGCGGTTGAGTTGGGTCGGTATGACATGGTGGTGGATAGGAAAGAAGTAGATTATTGGAATAAGAACAGGGAGAGACGGCGTAGGTGAGGGAATGCTGGATTTTTTCGATGGAGGGGAGCTTCAATGGGAGAGATTATCAGTGAAGATGGAGTTTGAACGAGGGGAGAGCCCGGCTTTAAATGTTCTCTACCATCGACGAGCTCTGCCTCTTCTGCTTGCCTGCTGCCCATGAGGCAATTGAGCCGAATCTGAAGGTTACAATGCAGCCACCTGCACACCTCGTTGTCCTTGCGGCGATGGTTCACGGTGTCAATAAGACATGACACGGTGTCTGTGGTTTCTGGAAGCATCACCAACGCCACGAATCTTTCCAGTAGCCGCAGGCGAAGGGTTTGATGTTCCGATAGGATGGAGTGATCCCTGAATTCTCGTGGTTTGCTCCCAGGGATTCATTCTAGAAAGCCCAAGCCTCCATAAGAGCTCCCCGCGATGGACCAATGAATACATGCATCGATTCTCGTGCTTACTAGGTACAGAATTCTGTCTCTGGAGCATCGGCAGCGTCAACCCAGCCTTGCGCTCCTCCCTTGTCGCCAGGGATCAGCTGCCGCCACAGCCATCTTCCTCGCTAGCCAGACCGGCTCTTGACTCAGGCGCCAATGTGACCCGATCTCTTCAGGGTTGGAGATAGCCAAAGGAACTTGGGACTGAAAAGGTCTCCAGCGAAGCGCAGGTCGTAAGACGACCAGTTCGAAGCGAGCAGGACATTGTCCGAGCAGCTCCAACTTCTGGAACAACGCTGGAGACGACGCGCCCTCTCTGAGAGCCAAGGCAGACTCAGGTTGCTGAACCGTGTGAGACGATGCCCTGTCTCAGAGCCAAGTCAGAATAGGGGTTGTAAACAGTGTCTCTCACCCTCACTCTCGTTCCCAGAAGCCGCCCTGGAATCACCTACCGTTTCCTTAACGTCCATCGGTCTGGATCTCACAATATAGAGTAGTGCCGTGATTAGAAATATAATTGACACTCGAGTGCAGTGACAGAGTGTATAAGTAGACGATTTGCAATCTTCTACTGGGCAGCCAGAAGAGTCGGATGGATTGGCAAAGAAATAGGATGATGTATTGATACTGGCTAGGTAGGCGAGACCTGGTAAGTGATTGTGAACGGCAAGCTTCCAGCAACTCGTCCCCCCCGCCTGGTAGTCAAAGTGAACGGCTCGGCCCTGCTCAGCTTGCCCTGACGTCTTGAGCCTCCGATACGAGTTTGCCTTTTATTCCCCGGGCCCGAACAATGTATCGGTTCTGTGCTTCCTCAGCCCTCGATCATCGGGTCGGCTCTGTCAGAAACTGTCAATAGTGGACGGCAAGTCTGAACGTTCCTGGGTTCTCCGGCAGGGTGCGGCCGCCCGGCTTTTCGTCTCGCATCTCCCCGATGAGGTACTTTTCTCAGGCTCCCCAGATTTTTCCGACAGCTGTTGAAAGCGCGCTGAGCAGAGGTAAGCGATCCACAGGTGGAAGTGGCGTCCCGGGGGATTAGATGTCCCAGGGTACTGCTTATCGAAAACTACCTCGGGCCATATCCTCCGCTGAAGTTACTTCCTGTATCATAGCGCTTTCCAAGTCCGCGAGCGCCTCAAACCCCGTAGCTGGTCTTGCCGGATTGACAATCTTGCCTTTTCGTCGGGCTTAAGGGACTCCCGAAAACACGGTTCTCCTCTCTTGTGGCGCCCCCCATTACTCCTCTGTCACACCGTGTTATACCAGTGGTGACGTGGAATACGGCATTGACTCAGAGATGGAAAGAGCGTCCACCTGCGCTTCATTTGGTGGACATATGTCATGTGAGCGTTTTAAACGCTGTCTAACTGGATATCTCTAATCAATAAAAACTCCCACAAAGATACTGGTATCCCTATGGCAAACGAATGGTAACTCTGCTTTAATAAAATAATAGATAAATTTAGAAACTAAACTAAAGAAAATAACTAATTACTAAATTTAATTAATAGGGCACGTGACTCCGCTAGCGCTTTACACTTTTTTTTATAATTTTAAAAGGCCTAAATTTTTTAGCTTAATACCAAAAAATTTTTAATAATAATACTGGCTATAAAAAAAACAAGATAAATAAATAATTAAAAGCAAAATTTATTTTTAAAACTTCTTAAAAACATTACTATAAATACCATAATATTTCTTTTAAGCTTACTAAGGCAAGGGAGGAAAAGGAGTAATTATGCCCTAGCTAGTTATATTTATATTATTTTTAATTAAAAAAAGGGTAACTATTATAATACTTGTTATTATTATAGTATAAACTATAAGTAGCTAATAGGTATTATAAAGTTATATTTAAATATTATTTTAATTATTATATATTTCCTGTAAACTTGCATAAAGCTTAATTAAAATTTATTAATTAATAATAATAATAAAAGGTTGCTATTAAATATAACTAATTTTTTTTATAAATTATTACTATATTATTATAAGTTACTTTTAAATTTAAATAGCTATAGCTATTTACTCCTGTAAATTAATTTATAATTTTTTTTTTTAATATTTATTATTTTCACGGCTTTTTTTTACTAGTCTTATTACTAGTAGTAATTATTTTTTTTAAGCATAAGGTGTTTAATATTTCTAATTAAATACTATACTTATAACTATAATATATTATAATTATACTTTACCTTTTTTTAAAAGCCTAGCCTTCACGCAGCTTTAATTTTTGTAATTACCTTTTATAACTTAGTATTTTTAGTTTTTAATTATTATTTAACTAAAACTTGCATTACCGCATTTTTTTAAATAATAATATATTAAAAAATAGTAAAAAAGGCTACTTAATAGTTAATTACCTGTGTATATAACTTGTACTTTTTTTAAAATATTTAAATAATATTTTAATTTAGGTAACTATTTTTTTTAGGATTTTAAATTAAATTAAGGCCTTAAGTAATAAACACTATAATAACCCTAGTTAATTAATTTAAATTTTATAAGTTTTCCGCCGCCTTTATAATATACTTTTTATTTAAAATTTAATTATTTTATAATAGCTTAACAAGGCGTTCTTGGGTATATTTATTAGTAGTAAAAATAATAAGGTATTAGTAATAGTTTTTAGCTACTAGCCAGTATTTTTTAATAATATTTTATAGGGTTTTTAGGCTAAAAATATATTTATAATTAGTATTTAAAGTAAATACTATTTAATAAATTTATTTACAGGCACTTTTACTTTATTAAAAATACCTTTTAAATTACTTTTAAATAGTTGGCGGTAATTTAATAAGGTTTTAAATAATATAATTACTTAACTTTATAATATTAGCTTTATCTAGGACTAGTATTAAAAAAAAATAAAAAATTTAATACCTTATATTATATAATGTGCTATTATTATTAATTATTTATTTTAATTTAAGATATTTATTTTTATTTAATATTATTTTTAAAAAAGTAGTTTAACTAATTACTTTAGGTATAAAATCTGGTTTATTTTTTTCCTAAGTTATTAAAAGGAATGTAGTATTTATAAGTTACTTATTAATAATTACTTAGTTAAAATTACTATCTTGTTTATTTATTAGTTTAACTTTTTTATTTTTTATTAATAAATTATTTTATACCTTAAGTAATTAAAAAAAAATCTAGTTTTTATGCTGTTTAATAAAAACACAAGAAAGATTTATAACTATTTTTAAAAAGTAATAAAAAAAAATGTTTGCAAGAAAAAAAAGAAGGTTAAGAAAAGATAAATAAAGTTAAAAAGCTTAAAAAAAAATAAATAATTAAGTAATACTTTTTTATATTAATAGCTTTTTTAATAAGACTCCTGGATTAGGTCCAGGCGTTAAAAAAAAAATAAAAAAAAAATAAAAAAATAATTCTTTAATATTATTAAGAAAAAGCAAGAGTTATAAAAGAAAAGATTAAAAGTTAGGGAGGTAAGGTAAAAAGGGAAGGTAATTATTAAAAAAACTTAAGTAAAGTAAGTAAGTAAAGTAAGTAATATTTTATTTTAAATACTTATAAAAATAACTCCAGGACTTTTTTTATTACTTTTTTTTTTATTTAAATTTCCCGTGTTTATTTAAAAGGCCTTGTAAGTTAACTTTTTTATTTTTTATATTATTTTTTTTATTTATATTAGGTTTTTTAATTAATAGTAAAATTTAATATTACTACTTTTTTTTTAATAGTTTACTATAATTACTTTTTAATATAAAATTATTTTTTTTAACTTTTAAGCCTCTTCCTCCCTTTACTAAGTTTTTATAATAAATAGCTTAATATAATTAATATAAAATTTCCCTATGTTTAGCCTAAAAATAAGTTTACTTAATACTATACTTTTTTTACCCTAGTTAACGCGAGCCACCTAATACAGGCCTGTTTATTAAGGTTTTAACTTTTATTTATATTATTACTTTTATTAAATATCCTAGTATAGTATAAAATCTTCTTTCTTAATAAGATATTTCTTTTTTTTAGAATATTTTCTCCCGCTTTTATTATTACTTACTTTTAAATATTTTTTAACATTTTTAATATAATAATAGCTTTATAAGGTCTTATACCTTGCGCTATTATTAATAAAATAAGGTTTTTTTTTATAAACTTTTTAACTAGCTTTTTTATAATAGTTAGTTTGCCTTTATAAATAATTAACTTAAATAAAACCTTAGACACTATAAAACCATGTAACTAAAAAATTTATATATTTATAAATAAAATAGCCTTGGCCACCTTTAAATCCTAGTTAAAAATTATTATTAGGTTTATTAATATTTTATATTAAAAAGTAACAAGTATTAGCCTTACCACTTTTTTTATTAAGCTAATAAATTATGGTGCGGAAACTGGTGTAAATATAGTATATATTTTATGCTAATTTATTTTTACCCAAAACTTTTATTTATAAAAATAACTTTTATTATTTATATATATTACTTATGGGAAACTAATAAGTAATATAATTTTTATATAAATATTTATAATATTACCGTGGTGTTAATTAATATTATATTAATAAAAATAAACCGCGAGAAGTAGTCACAGGTAATTATAATATAAATATTATTATTTTAACTTATAGGACTAATAAGGCTAATATAATTTATTATTAATATTTTAAATAGCTTTAAAACCTATATAATACATAAAATATTAAAGGGAATTCTTAATTTTATAGCTTAATAAAATAAATAACAGGCATAATATTTTTTAATTTATTTTTACTACTTTAGCTATTAATACTTACTAATGGCTTAAGCTAGTGTAATTTTTATGGTAAAATATTTATAACTCTTGTAAAGTTCCTATAGTATGTTTAAAATTTTATAAGGTAATAGGTATTTTACTTATAAGTTATATTTTTTTAGTATACTAGTATTATTTTACTAGTAAGTATAATTAAAAAAAACTATATTAGCTTGCCTTTTTTTACCTTTTTAATAATATTTTTATACTAACAAGAATACTAATATTATTATAACTAGTGGTTGTTTATTCACGGTACCTTTATATTTTTAAGTAAATTTATAAAAGTAAATACTAGTAAAGAAAATTAATTTTTTTTTTATTTATTATTTCCTAGTGTGAAATACGGGATAATTTATTAGTAATTACTTATAGTTATTTTAAAATATAAATAAACTTTAGGTTATACTTTTATAAGTAATATTATTATCTTATAACTTATTTTATATAATTAAATTAGTTTTTTATAACCTAGTAAATAATAAAATAATTAGTATATATAATAATAAAATATAAGAAATTAATAACTAGCTATTTTACTTTTTTAAGCCCTTTTAATACTACAAGGACCTTTTATTTATTTATGGTATATTAGGTTTTTAGGCTGGATATTTAAAAAAAAAGAAAAAAAATAGGCCTTTTTATTATTTTAGTAGCTTAAAATATTATTATACTAAAAAAATAGTTCTAAATTTAAAATAGGACTTTTTTTAATACTATACTTTAATATATTAATATTAAGGTAATATTACTTATACTTATTTTTTTTTAGTATAATACTAGTTATATATGCCCTTAGCTTTTCCCAGGCACTTTACTAAGCCAGCTTTTAAATAAAATTAACCACCTTTTTATTTTATCCCTTTTTTTTAGTTCTTAACGCCTTTTTTAATATAGTTATTATATTAGCACGGCCGGAAATAATAAATTTTATAAAAGGTAATATATATAACAGCTATATTAAGCTAGGTTTATTTATAAAAATAAGCTATAATAAAAAAGCTTTAATTTTATTTATAAAAAAATAATACCTACTTTTTATACAAGCGTGGCCTAAAATTTTTACTTTTATAATAAAAAATATTATCTTGCAAGAAGATAGTGTTAGTTTTAATTAAATTATTTAAAAAAAGTAATATAAGTAAAAAAATAAAATTAAGGCTTTTATAGTAGGTGCTTTACTAGTATTATTATTTATAAAATACTTAAATATAATATTAAAATATACTAATAATAGTAGTTTCTTATAAAAAAATAATACTACTTTAGTAATAAAGTTTTTTAATTAATAATATATTCCTGGCGCTCCTGTAAGTCCTTGCCTTATTTTTTAGTATATAAACTAGCTAAGTATAATAAAAAATATTATTTTTATTATATTTTTATTTATTAATAGTATTGCTTAGTACCTGTTTACCACGTCCGCTAAAAAAAGACTTTTAAATTTTATTAAGCTAATTTATTTATAACTAGTTTTAATTACTTTATTAGGTAGTTTAATTTAACTATAGTAATATTTAATATAATATACTAATAAACCATGCGGAGGTTTTTATTAAGCTTTTATAAATACTTAGTTTTAGTACTTTATAGCAAGATATAGTACTTAATCACGCTGGCTTTAAGTATTAATAGGATATTATTAAGTTATTATTATTATTTTTTAGGTATATATAAGGCTAGTTTCGCAGTATAAGGTTAGGTATTTAAATATAATAATATTAAGTATATTATAAAGGTAGTTTATAATATATTATATATATTTAAGATAAAAAGATCCCTTTACATGTATAGTAAGTAAGCTATATTTATACTTTACTTTTTAATTAATAGGAAGTCTCCTAGTAGCGTTTTATTTTTTTTTATTTACTTAATTATAATAGGATCCTAATTAATGCTCCTGTAATAAAAGACCGGATAGTTTTTAGTTAAATATTTTAATATTTTTATTAATATAATACTTCCTATAGCTGCGGTAAAAAGGTTTAAAAATACTAAATTTAATAGTTTTTTTTTAGGATTAAAGTCCTTATTTAATAGCCCCTGGTAGCTATTAAATAGCTTTAGTTTCCCGCCCATGTTATAAAGCTTAAGGTAAGCTCCTTGCTTTTATTATTCTTGTTATTTTTACTATTGCTATTACTTTTTATAGCCATGGATAAAAGTTATGTTAATACCTTTATTTTAATATTTATTAAGATATTATATAATTTATTATTTATTATAGTAGCTTAATTATTTAAGTTATTCCCTATTGCGTTAGGGCAAATATAATTATTAAAATCTAAGTTTTTTAAACTAAATTAATTAAAGAGGTTATTTTTATTAACAACTGCTTATTTTAATAGGATTTTTAAAAATAACTTTAGGACCTTAACCCTTTTTTAATATTATTTTTAAGTATATAAGTAATAGTATAGTAATATCCTTTTAAGTTTATACTTAATATTTAATAGTATTTAAGTAAAATAATAAAGCTAGGTTTGTTATTAATAACTAGGGCAGCTATTACTTAGCAAGTATTAATAATATTAAATATTAGCTATATACTATAATTAAATATTACAGGTAATTTTTTAGCTAGCTAGCCTAAAAGTAAAGGGTTAATTTTAATAAGTTATGTATTTAATTTTTTTGCTATTTTTAAAGGGATAATATTTACTAAATAACTATTATTAATAAGCATTTACTATGCTTTTATATGGCTTAGCTAATTATTTTTTATTATTATTTTGTGAGGCGCTTTTGTATACTGCGCTGAGCTTAGGAGAACGTGAATTACCGCAATAGGAAAGCGTTGTGTATTTATAGTAGGAACTAATTGCTAATTCTCTAAGTTAGAGTTTTAAGTTAAACTTAGTATTTTATATATTACATAATTAACCGCCGCCTTGGCGCGCGATTAAATTAACACTAAAGTTTTTTTATTAGGTGGTTTTAGGCCGCTAGATTACATTATTATAATATTATATAGTTATAATACTATAGTAATAATAATAATACTTTTTTTTTTAAGTAATCGCGCCCTTGCGATTTATAAATTTATATTTTTTTTTATAAAAAGTAATTTAAATTATAAATTTTATTAAGTATTATAAAATAAGCTATTTTTAGGTTTATAAAGTGTTATAATTTACATGTACTTTATATTTAAAGTTAAGAATAAAAAATTAATTTAATTACCTTACTTTATTACTAGGTTTAAATATAGCGTTGCTGCCTGCAGTGGCTAGGTATAATATTTTAGTTTTAATACTAAAGTACCCTTATAATTTTTTTTTTTTTTTTTTTTTTTAATTTTTTTAATACCTAAAGCAAGATGGCTCCTGTAAGTATATACCTTTTTTATTATATTTTTATTACTTTTTAATTATTTAATTATATTTTTAAAATTAAAATACCTTATATTTATTTTTTTTTATGCCCTTTAAGCGCGGTATTATTTATTTTAGTAGTATTAGCCACGTGTTAGTATTATTAGGCCTGTATATTTTATTTTACTTTATGCTTAGTTATTATAATATAGCTTTAAGCTTTAAATAGCTAAATTTTTTTTTATGCTTTTTTTAATACTTTTAGTAATTATTTATAATATATAGTTATTTTATTTTAGCTATTAATATATTACCATGTTAGCCTTTTATTTACTTTTTTTTTATACCTTACTATATACTTATTTTTTTAATTTAGCTAATAAGCTTTTTGTATTTAATTCTCCTTATTTTTATGTTTTTAAAACTATTTTTAATAGTTAAATTAAACATGGTTTATTTTTATTATAGCCTTTATTTTATTATATATTTTTAACCTTGTTTTATTTTTTAAGATCTCCCACGCTTGCTTTTTACTTTATATTTTTTTTACTTTAATACTTAATATAGTTTTATATTACGCTTTAAATATTATTATTAGTAGTTATTTAGCTTATTATAATGTTTTATTTCACATTTTTTTATTATAGTAATTAAGCCTTGGTTTTAGCCTTTACTTTTTATTTTACCTTTAATATATAGGGACTGTATTTCCCTGCCCATGCTTTATAATATTAATTATTAATATATTTTTTAAAATTATTTATTTTTATTATGCTCGCGCTGCCGCCCCCGCTACTAACTTTATTATTATTATTTTTTTTATATTTTTAGTATAACTTTTAGCCCTAGCCCTAGCTTTTTTAGTACCCGCCCTAGCCCCCCTTACTTTACTACCCCTTAATTTACTTTAGGCTTATTATTTTTAGTACATGCTTTTTACTACCTAAAAAATTAGTTATTATTTTTATATATAAGTAATAACTTAGTATTTTAAATATATTAAGCCCGCGGGTAAAAAATATAATTATTATAAAAATAATTATAGGACCCCGGCAGAGTATATTATATTTAATATAATTATAATTTAGCTAAAATTACTTTAGGTCCTAGGCTTATATAATATTATATATATTAATAATAATAATTTATAGGAAAATATAAATATTATAATATTAAAAAAAGTTTATAACACCCTTTTTATAATTATTTAGGCCACTATAATTATAAGCATAGTTACCCTTTTTATTAATTTAATTATGCTAATATTTAGTTTAAAATTTTTTTTAGCTAGTGCTTGTGTGGTCCGTGATAATATTATTACTTATAAGTTATAATTATACTTTATTAATATTATTTATACTAATACTATGTGTAGTTTTTATTTATATCTTTAGGCTATTTACTATTACTGCCTTGGCAGCTATTTTTACCCTTTATATTAACATGGCTTTAATTACTAATTATATATTTATATATTTAATTTACCCTGTATTATATTACTAACTTTATTATAAACCTATATTTTTTTTAATTTAGTATTTATTGCGCTACAGCGCTATTTAAGGTTATTATTTAGTTAGCTTTTATATTAAGGGTTAGTATTAGTGCCCTACTAGGCGTTATTTTTATATTAGGTATTTAGGGTTTTACGCGCCGCGCTGCCTAGGCGCTTATTTAAGTTTTATTTTTTATTTTATTTTATTTTTTTATTTTATTTTTTTTTTTTTATTAAAGGCCCTGCGGGCGCCGCTAATTAGCAGGAATAAAATACTTTTTTTTTTTTATAATTACTTATAGCTTATAAAAAGTAAACTTTTAAGTACGCCTTCTCTTTACCCTTTATAGTTTGTTTTTATAGGATTACTTAAACTTATTAAATACTATAATTTTGGCCATATAAGCCTTTAGCTTTTATATATTATTTTTTATGTTATCCTAACCTTGCCACTTTATAAGGTATTATACTTTACTTTTATATTTATAAATATTAAAAATCTTTTTAATAAAGTATTCTTTCTTGTTATTTACTAATATAAAACTAATATTTAGTGCTTAGGATGGGTTACCTTAGTAAGGTTTTAAAAATATAATATAAAAAATATTATATAACTAGTATATATTTAATAAAAGTAGTAGCTTATATAACTACCTTCCCTATTTTATAATTATTAAAAATAGGCTAATAAGTATCTTACTTAATTTATAATTTAGCCTTATAAACTTAATATTTTTTATATAAAGTATAATATAATTATTAACTTTAAAGCTTATTTTTTTGCACTTTTTATTATATTACACAGCCATTATCTTTTTTAATTTTTATAATTACTTTTCTAGCTTTGCGCGAATCTTCTTAAATTTTATGGCTTTTTAAAGCCTAATATTTAACACGTGCTTAAGTCCCTTAATATTAATATATATAATAACTTTTAAGTTTATAAGGGCCTTAATAAGTATGCAGCCTATAAATTATTTATGCATGTTATTATTTATAAATTACACTATTTTAATTTAGTATAACTAATTATCTTAGTGCTAGTTAATATAGGCGTGAAAATAATACTTAAAAACTTAATTTTACTACTTAGTCTAGCCATTTATTTGCGGGTAATATATAGTAAATAGTTTTTATTTTATACCCAGGTAGTGGCTTAGTGTAGCCCAAAATATACTAATAAAAAAACTTTTATAATTACTAACCATGTTTTTTAGTATACTAATAAAATAAAAAATATTATTTATAAGGGTATTTATAAGTTATTTTATATTAATACTTTTTAAGCAAGAAATATACTATATAAATTTAATATATATTTTAACCACTACTAAAATAGTATTATACACATGCTTATTATACTTTACAGGTAGTAATCTAGTAATAAAATCCATGCTAATTTATTTTATAAGCGCTTTTAATAAATTTAATAATTTTAAAAGTTTATATAGCTTATATTTATAAACCATGATTTATTAGTATTTATTATATTTTTTAACATGCTTTTTAATATATTTAGTTATGTTTAGCTAATAGTACCTTTATAAAATATTTATAATAATAATATTAATACCTTGGTGTCTGCCTTAGGGTTTATTATAATTTACTTTTATAATTTTTTTATATAATGCCACTAACTTTAGCATATAAACTTAGTCTTTAAAATATAATAAACTATTATTTACTATTTTTTAATATTTAAAATTCTTTACACATTTTAAATTTGCAAGATTACCCTTTATTTTTTTAAAGTTTTTATTATAGTCTTAGGCCACTTATAATAGTTTTTTAATACTTAATTATAATTTATTTACATGCTAGTTTTTTTTAACTATAGCTACTTGCATATTAATTTATAATTTAAATTTAGGGTGTAATAGTATTTAGTTATTTAATTATTTTTATAATTTATAAAGGACTATCCCGCCTATAGCTTTTTTTTTTTTTTTAGGGATATAATCCGCTTTTTTACTTAAAGTATCCGCCGGGTTTTTTGCACCTAAATAGTACTTAATAATAAAGTTAAAAGCTATAAGTTTCTTAGCCTATCGCGCTTGTCTTCGCGTTAGGTTCTTAATTATTATAAATTATTATAAATTATTATAGTTTATAAGTACCTTAATAAAAAATTTATTGCCTTTAAGGTAGTATTTCTAAACTTAAAAGTATTTTATAATTACAAGTATTTTAAAGTTATAGGTTTTATAACATGTTTTCGTGTTTTTTAACTTACAAGATTAAAAAGTAACTAAATACTATTATATATTTTTTATTAGCTAAAATAGTATTTTAGTAATAATATACCCTAAGATATTAATTTATAATTATATATATAATTTTAAATTAAAGTATTTTAATAGGGGCCACTTTGTAAACCTAAGGTGTAATATATTAAATATTTTTAATACTTTTTTTTTAAGGGGTATTTTATAACTATATTAATTTTTATAAGGTTAAATAGTGCTACCGCGACTTAGCTATAATTTTTAATAAACTTTTAATAAAAGCCGTAAAATTTTAAAAAAAATACTACTTTTTTTATATTTTTTAATATTAGCTACTTTATAATAGTCTAAACCCTTTTTAGTTTTATTTTAATTTTATTAATGGTTATAATAAAGCCTAAAAAGTTAATTTTTTTAATATAAAATAAGTATTTACTAACTTTTATATATAGCTTAAAATTATATAGTTTTTTAAAAATTATTTGCACATGTTGTTTATGTTTCTTCTTATTTTCTAAGAAAATAATAATATTATTTAAGTAGGTAATATAAATTATATTAATTAGCCTAGCTAGGGCGTGGTTTATATAAAATTAAAATATTACTAGGGTATTTACTAGTTTAAAAAATATAACTTAGTATTTATAAAGCTTAAAGCATGTTTTAAATACTATTTTTTACTTATTTTTTTTATAAATTTAAAGTTTATAGTATGTATCGCGTAAATTAAGCTATATAAAAATCTTTTTTATTTTTAAATAGTTAAAAGTTATGTTAAGTAATAGTAAAGGGTATATATTTTTAATTATAATAGTATTTAGGCCTTGGTAATTAACATAAAAATATAGGCTGCTATTTTTTTTTAGTATAAATAATATTAAAGCTCCCGCAGGGCTTTTTAATAAATATATTTAATTTTTTTTTAAAACTTTTTTAATATATTTATATAAGACCTTAAGCTCCTTTAAAAATAGTAAGTAAATATACTTACTTAAAGGCTTAGCACCAGGTTATAACTTAATTATATAATTATATAAGTAATAAAATATAAAAATATTTACCTTTATTTTAAAAAATATATCTACATATTTACGGTATTATTTAGGTAGCAGGATTTTTTTAACCTTTGCCTTATTAAGGTATATTATAACATGGTTTTTTTACTTAAAAATTTATATTAAAAGCACTTTAACTTTTATAGTAATTTTTACAGCGCACTTTTATACTATTATTATATACTATAAATATTTAGGATTATACTTTACTTTTTAACTATATATTTAATTACTAGTATACTAGTTTAAAATAAATATTATAGTTAAAAGCCACGGGAACCCTAAAATCATGTTATAACTATTAATATTAATAGCTTTAAAATTTTACTAATAATATTATATATTACGCGTAAAATTTCTAGCATAAACCGTAAGTATATATTTCTTATAAAATATTACCGTGTGGCTATTAATTATATATATTTTATAGGCTAATTTTTTATTTTATATAAAATAAGACTTTACCCAGCACTAGTTTATAAAATTTACTTTTATTTTAAAGTTTATAAAAACTCTTATATATTATTATTTTTTTTTTTTTTTTTTTATTTTTACCTAAATTACCCAGGCCCGCGGCGCACTTTTTTATTTTATATAAACCTTTAAAGCTTGCACCGCGCAAAGCTTTAGGGTTTTATATTTTTTATATTACTAAATTTACTTAGGGGTTACTATTATAAAGGCGCTTTTTTTTTTAACCTCTGCCTGGTAACTAGTAATATTATTTAAAGTATTTAGTATAATTATAGTTTAGGTATTTACCTAGATATAATTTTTTTATAAATAAATAGTTACTTAAATTACTAGGCTATTTTATACTAGTATTTATTTTTACACCTTTTTTAAAGGTAAATAGCACTTTAACTTTTATTACTAATAATTTAGCATGTGTTTAGTTTAGAAATTCTTATTTTTTTTTATAATAGTCTTTTTTTATTTAGGTATGTTATTTTTAATACTAGTTAAATATAACATGTAGTTTTTATAGTATTTTAGTTCTTGGTATTTATAAATAAGAAATTTTTTTTATATATTTTTTAGGATTTTTTAATATAAGTGCCTTTTGCGCTAGTTATTCTTGTATTTATATAGTAAGTATTTTTTAATTTAATTTAGTAATTATATAAATTACTTAATAATTTACCATGGTTACTATTTTATATTACTTTATTTAATAAGCAAGTTATTAACAAGCACTATTTTATTATTAATTATTTTAACTAGTATATTAAGGAATTTTTTTTAGGTAAACACAGGTTTTACCTTGTAAATATTAAACTATTTATATTAATAGTTTTTTACTAAAAATCTAATAAATTAAGATATTTTACAAGTATTATTAGGGTAATAGGTTAGAAAGGTCTTAAAGTATATTTTTATATTTAATTTTTAATTATTAAATTTTTTACATTATTTACTTAGTATGGTTTTATAAATAATAATTCCCTTAAAAAATCTTTTTTAAGGCATGTAGCTATTACTATAACTAGTTTTATAGTGGTTTTTTTAGGATTTACAAGGGTGTTAAAGTTTATTTAGCAGGGAACTATTAATTACTTAATAAATTAAATAAGGATATTATATATTTATTAATTAATTTTAGCTATTATAATTTATTAACATGCCTTTTTAATTTAGGTATAAATTTATTAATATTTTTTTTTTTTTTATAATATTTTTATTCCTGTAATTTTTTTTTTTTACTAGAATTATATTTAGTATTACCTGTAGCTTCTTAAAAATTTTTTTATTATTTTTATTTTTATGCCCTTAAGTAAGTGCTTTGCTTTTTAATATTCCCTGCGTAGTTTAGTTTTTATTTATAGGGGTGCCCTTAAGTTTTTTTAGTTAAAAGTTTATAAATTTTTTTTTAAGTATATTAGTTAGTTATTAAGCTAGGGTTTATAATTACTTTTTTAAAGTATTATTTACTAGCCCCTGGAATTAAGTTTACTGCTTAGTTATTATATAAAATAGGTTTTTTTTTAAAAAAAAAAGTAATTAAAACTATAAGGCACTTTTATATATTATATTAAGTTTAAAAAAATATAAATTATTATAATAAAAAAGTGTTATATATTTATAGTAAGAACTAATTACTAATTTTTTAAGTTAAAGTTTTAAGTTAAACTTAGTATTTTATATATTATATAATTAACCGCCGCCTTAGCGCGCGGTTAGATTAGCGCCAAAGTTCCTTTGTTAGGCGGCCTTAGGCCGCTGGATTGCGTTATTACAACACTACGCAGTTGCAACACCATAGTGGTGATAACATATTTTTATAATATTAAAAGTGTAAAATAATATAATTATATTTAGATTTTTTAATTAAAAGTAGTAATTATATTTTATCTCTGGCTCTTGTACCGCGTATATTTTAATAATTATAAAAAATACCTTTTACTAGCGCTTTTAACCTTATTAAATTTTAGCTAGTTGTAAGACCGACAAGTCTCGAAGATCTCTACTAATAATAAAGGTATTAATAAAGGAATCTAACTAATAAGAATGGAGTATTCTAAACCCTGTTAAATAATATTAAAAAAGTTACTTAAAGATTTTAAAAAAGGCTGGCCTTAAGGCCACCTTTATAAACCTTTAAGTTATACTTAAGCTATTTTTAACTAAAAAGTAAATATAGGTTTAAATACTTTATATATAGGTTTTTACTTTAATTTATATTTAGGGCCTATTTTAGCCTTGCCTAACTAGTAACTAAAACCCTAAATATTAATAACCTAGTTAAGTTATATAGCCTAATATAATAATAAAATATACTAAGCCTTAGTAGCCTAAGGCTAAAGCTTAGGTTACTTAAGGCACTAACTTTAAACTAATAATAAATTAGCTTTAATAATATTAAATAAAAAAATATTAGCCCTAATAATTTTTTTTTTAATTAAAGGGTTGTCCGCGACCCGCTGCTAAATTAAAAAAAAAATAATAATAAAATACCACTATTATTATTAATATTAATACTAAACATAGTTTTATTATTACTATTTTTAACTTTATTAAAGTATTATTTAATATATTAAATTTAGTATCTTATTCTTATTATTTATAGCGCTTTAAATAAAATATAATATTTATTTATAACTAAAAGGGGAAAGGCGGCGCTTTAATAATACCTAGTATAAAAGTATAGATTATAGCATAGTTTATAGTTTTATAAATTTTTAAACTTATTAAATTTTTTATTAAATAAAAAATTGCCCTTTTTTTATTATAACTAAAAAAAAGCCCTTTTAGGTGCTGCCCTGGCTTTTTAGTAAGTAAAAAAAAATGCCTTATTATAACTATAGTAATTTAAAATATCCCTACCTTTGCCTTTTATACTCCCATTACGGTATAATTATAAAACCCTTTTAATATAATATTTTTACTAACTTTAAAAGCCCTTGGTATTCTTAATCTTTTTTTTATATTTATTTTTTTTTTAAGTTTAAAAACTTTAATTTTAATTAGTTCTTGGGCGGTAATAATAATAGTAATAACTAGTATAATTTATATTTAATAGGCACCTTTAAAATGTATAATAAGGTTATAGGTAATAATTTAGTAAGTTTTTTTTATTTTAATAATTATTAACTAGTGGCGCTCCGCCGGCGCTTTATTAATTATACTAACTTTTAATTTATAATAACTATTTTATTATTTAATTATAGCTCCCGCGCCCCCTAGCTTACCTTTTTTTACTTTACCTAGTGTTATACTAACTTTTACCCTTATTAATACTTTTACTGCGGGTTTTATACTACCGCCCCCTTAAGCTTTTTTTTTTAGTTTTTAGCCTTTTTTTTATAAGTATACCTTATTTTTAATTAATTTGCTGGTAAAATAGCTTTAATATAAATATTAGCTAATAAAAAATAGGTTTACTTGCGGTATATAAAGTATGTTTAGGTATATAAAAATAATAGGTTAATTAATAGCCTTAATAATTATATTTATTTAGCCCCCGGGTGTAATTACTTTTATTATATTTATAATAAGGGCACTTGCCTTCCCCTGCTATTTTATATAAAAAAAATATTATTTTTTTATAATAAATAAACCCTGGTAATTATAATAAATACCTTTATTACTAAAATATATTTACTTACTAGGTTAAACTAGTAATAAAAACCTATAAAAAAAATAAGCCCTAAGGTTTGTGTAATAAAAATATTAGCTTTAGTTATTTAAAAGCTTGTTTAATTTTTTTAGCTTGCTGCTGGACAGCCCCTGGCCTATTTTAATAATAGTTAAAATAGCTATTAATTTATTAATATTTTTTTTTAAAGGACAAGCCTGTTACGCCTTTTTTTTTAAAAAAATACTAGGTATAAAAAAAAATACCTAAAAAGGCCCTTGCTCTTACTCTTAATATTAAATAATAGTTTTTTATTATAGCCTTGCCACGTAGTTAATTATTATTTTTTTTTTTTAAAAAAAATAAAAAATTCTTTTTTTTTAATACTTTAATTTTAATATAAACATAGTTTTTTATTTTAAATTATAACTTAAAATAAGTTTTAATACTAAGCTAGCGGCATTTTAACTATAGTTTATTAAATCTTAAAACCTTATAAAAAAATAAAAAAGGTAATTACTTTATTTATAGCCTTGGGTATAATTTTAAAATCTTATAAAATAAAAAATTTTGCACCCCTTTTTAAAGCTATAGGTAATTAATAATAATTAAATAGTAGTTTAATAATTCTTTAATAATACTAGTGGTTTATTAAACCTTAAAACCTAGTAAAAAAAAAAGGTATTTAACTTAGTAAGGTTATTACTTTTTTTTTTAAACTAGTGGCGGACTAGTATTATTATAGCTAGTTTTTTATAATTTATTAGGGTTTTCTATGCATGCTTAAAATTAAAAAACAGTTTTTATAAATTCTTATAGCTAGGCCAGCCCTTTTACTTAATAAAAAATTTATTATATTTATAAATATATTATTCTCTAAAAATAGCCTTAATTTCCTATTCTTTTTTTTTATTAACTAACTTTATAATTAATAATTACTTTTTTTTTTCTTAGGCTTATATTACTATATAAATAGCTTTAAAAAAAAAGATATAAAACACTAGATAAATTTTTAATTAACTATATATATTAGTAAGCTAGAGCCAATACGCCTGCTTTTTAATAATAAATTTAATTTTAAAGGGACTATTATATTTTAGGTTAAGTTTTTTGCTTGAATGTATTAATTTAATATTTTTTAAAAATACTAAAATATTATTTTTAACCTTAAATTTTACTAAATAATATTTTTAATTATGGTAAAGCACCTACTTTTTTTACGCCTTATTTACATAATTTTATAAGTTTTTATAAAGTTATTTTAAATAGTGTAAGCACTTTTTAATAAAAAAATAAAATATTAATTTTTTTAGGTTTTTAAGCCCAGGAATTACTGGTTTTTATCCATGGCTTATTATAAGTAAAGCGTAGCTAGTTAAGTTATTTTTTAAGTTATTATAAGCAAAGCGTGTTAATAATAAGTATAATACTTAATTATTTTACTAGTAGTTATAATACATGTATAAATATATTTTAAGTATTTAGTTTTAGTACTTAGTTTAATTATTTAATTAAAAATAATATACTATACTAAGTTATTGCTTAATATATAGTGCTTAATAAAAGGCTATTAAATACTTTAAAATAAAAAATAAATCTTAATTTATTATTATACTCCGGGGCAACCCTATATTATATATAATTTTTTAATAAATAGGTTAGCTAATTTTTTTATAGTAATTTTATTAGTAATAAAAAAATATTTTACTTTTTTATTAAATTAATTTATAATTACTAGAATTATGTTATAAACGCGCCCTTTATACTTTAATAAAGGTAAGTTAATAATAAAGTTTATAAATATATTTTTTTATAGTATATTTAATATTAAAAAAAATATTAAACTTTCCTAAGGTAGCTGCCTTGGAACCTTAAACCTTTAATATAAGAAATATTTTTTAATATACGCACGTGTATTTTTATTAAGTTTTTTTTACTAAAACTTATAGGTAAGTAATTTAATAATTTTTTTATAACTAAAGTAGCCTGTATAAAAATTATTATAATATTATTTTATAATTTTATATTATAACA
>NW_020797904.1:58572-62111 GCF_003369625.1 Aspergillus mulundensis | reverse complement strand
TACCTTTTTTATATATATTTAAAACTTTTAAACCTTTTAAAGCTAGCTTTATTAATACTAGGTTTTAAAGGTAAAGTAATTTTAAAATAATAATTTAAATTATTTAAGCTTAACTTTAAACTAAAATTAAAAAAATTACTAAAATTAATTTTTTTTAAAGCTTACTAAAAATATTAATAAAAAAATTAGCACGGGAATTAATAAAAAAGTTAATATAAAAATTAATAATTTAATATTATTTTAGCTTTAGGTTACAGGGGTAACTTCCCCTTATTTTTTTTTAAAGTATGTTTTAATTTTAATATATAATATTAATTATATTAGGGTTAAAAAATAAATAGGCTAGGAGTTATAATTTTAGGCTACTCCCTTTTTAAAATAACTTTAATTATAATAAATTTTAGATTAATAGGTTTTAGTAATAATATAAAATAATAAGGTAAAAAGTGTATTTTACCCTGCGCTTTACTAAGCTAATAAACTAAATTATTTAAGTTAAGTTTTTTTTTTTTAACTATTTTTAATAATAATAGGATTTTTAAGTATAAATAAAAAAGGGGATACTTTTTTAGTTATTTAAGTCTAGGTTTTAAAAACCTTAATTAAAATGCCTGCGGACCGCCTTTGCTTACCCTTTAAAAATTTAGTTTAAAATATTATTATTAAAAAAGTTTAAAAAGTAGTAGGTGGAAGTAACTTTAACTATAAAATTAATAAGTTTTAAAAATCTTTATTAATAATAAAGGTATTAATAAAAAAATTTAATTAATAAAAATAAAGTATTTTAAACCCTATTAAATAATATTAAAAAAGTTACTTAAAAATTTTAAAAAAGGCTGGTCTTAAGGCTATTTTTATAAACCTTTAAGTTATACTTAAGCTATTTTTAATTAAAAAGTAAATATAGGTTTAAATACTTTATATATAAGTTTTTATTTTAGCTTATACTTAGGGCCTACCCTAGCCTTGCCTAATTAATAACTAAAACCTTAAATATTAATAACCTAGTTAAGTTATATAACTTAATATAATAATAAAGTATACCAAGCCTTGGCGGCCTAAGGCTAAAGCTTAGGTTACTTAAGGCGCTAACTTTAAACTAATAGTGGATTAGCTCTGGTAATGTTAAATGGAAAAATGTTGGCCCTGACACTAGTTAAGTTCTTGCTTTTTTTATAAATAGCTTTACTATTATTTTAAATATAGCTTTTTTAGCTTAGGGCTTTTTTATTTTTATATTTACTATTTTTTTTATATTGCTTTGGCTATAGCTTTAAAAGTTAGCTAATTATTAATTATGCCTGCAGAGTAATATTAAGTAGTTAGGCAAAGGTAATATTAATTATTTATATATTTAAGATTTTTTAAAAATTTACTTTTATTTATTCTTTTAGCGCCTTTATATACCATTTTTTTAAAAATACTTAATTTTTTTTACAGGCATGTTGGTATTTTAAATATTTAGTTAGCTTATTAAAAAATTTTTTTAGCTTTATTTTTTACCTAGTATGTATAGCCTTTATAGCTTTATGGTTATAGCCTTTACTTTATTAAAATAATAGGTAATTTTAGTAAGTGTGTTTAGTTTTTTATTATTTTAATTTTAGATTTCTAGCTTTTTTATATTAATAAATCTTATAATATTTATAGTAGTTAAACTGGAGCTTAATATTATTATTAAAAGTAATTTAGCAAGAATACCGCCTGTTTTTACTATAACTAGTGTAGTGGGTTTTTTAAGGGCAGGCAGGGCTAATTTTATACCTTTTTTTAGTATATTATAATAATATAGTGTAATATACCTGTATTTATTATAATAAAAGTATTGCCTTTTTAAGGCTAGTTATTATAACTTTGCTACTAAAGTATCTTTAGTACTAGTTTTTTTTAGCCTTTTTTAATAGCCACTAGGTAATAATTAATACTATTAATAAATTTTATATATGTTTTTATAAACTTTTGTATTTATTAGTTTTATATATTAATACTGTTAATTAGTAACTTCTTTAGTAACTTTTTAGTAATTTATTTTACTAAATCCTTTTATTTTTTTAATTTAGTAATTATTTTTAAAATATTATTAAGCATTGCGGGCGTGTTTATTTTTTTTTTAATTTTATATACCCTAATAAAACCTTTTAAAATACTATATTTAATAATTTTTTAATTACTTTTTTTAAAAAAATTACTTGGTACTTTTTTTTTATAAATAGCTATACTTTTAACTTATATACTACTTTAAAATACTTTTTAAGCTTTTAATTTTTTTATTATAGCTTTATAATCCCCTTTAATATAGTAATATTATAATTAAAATCTTTTTTTTTATAAACTTTTTTTTTAGCTTATTATAAAGTATTTTTATATTTACTTAGTTTACCTTAGTAAAAGTTTTTATAACATAGTTTATTAAATTTTATAGGCCTGCAAGAGTTATTATAATAATATAAAGGTTTTTTTTATATTATTAAGGCTTTTTTTTTATTTAAAAAATAGTATATTAGTTAAAATATAGCTTTATATTTTTTTTAATTTTATTTTAAAATATTAGTTCGCGGCCAGGCATTTTGATAATTTAATTATTTTTAAAAGGTTTTCCTGGCTTATATAAGGTTAGTAATAATATAAAATTTATTAATAAGGTTTTTAATAACCCTGGTATAGTATTAAAGTTTTTTATTATTATAATACTTTTTTTAAATTTTACCTTTTAGTCCTTATAACATCACGGGACGGCGGTAAATAGTAAAAAAAAGCTTTTTTATAAATAATAGTAAATAATAATAAAGGTAATAAAGGTAATAATAGTATACAACTTTAAAAATAATAAAAAAATAAAAAATAATAATTTACTAGCTTTTTATTAATAAATAAAGTTTTTTTAAAAACTTTTTTTTATTACCTCTTACAAGGGATAACACCGTCTTTTTTTGCTTAAAAAGGGCCTGGTAGGAGTTACTAAAATATTTAATTAAATATTTTTAATTAATAAAAACTCTTATAAAAATACTAGTATCCCTATGGTAAATAAATAGTAACTTTGCTTTAATAAAATAATAAATAAATTTAAAAACTAAACTAGAGGAAATAACTAACTACTGAATTTGATTAGTAGGGCACGTGACTCCGCTACCGCTTTGCGCTTTCCTTCAACGCTCATGTGAGCATCACCCCTAAAACATAAGCAAAAAAAATGCCAAGCCGGGTGAGTAAGCAATAAACACGCGACTAACCTTAATTACATAATCTTGTATAATTAATGTAATTTTTACAAAGTACTTTTTTAATAATTTTATATTAATTAAAAATAAATAAAATAAATAAAATATAAAGCACTTAGTAAGCAGTTAATAAGTAGTTAATAAGTAGTTATAATAATTATTTTAATATTAAAAAATAAATAAAATATAAAGCACTTAGTAAGCAGTTGATAAGCAGTTAATAAGTAGTTATAATAATTATTTTAATATTAAAAAATAAATAAAATATAAAGCACTTAGTAAGCATTTAATAAGTAGTTATAAATAATTATTTTAATA
>NW_020797904.1:4874-46692 GCF_003369625.1 Aspergillus mulundensis | reverse complement strand
AAAATAAGCCTAAGCTAAAAAAACTAAAGTTTTTAAATATTAAGATTTTTAATAACAAGAACTTAGTAAAATTAAAAGTATTTTTTAATAATTTTAAAAATATATTTAATAAAGCCCTTATGTAGTATAGCACTAAAATAAGTAAAGTTATTTATTTAATAAATAAAGTTAAAAAAAATATATAATATAAGTGGCGTGTAAAGTAAAAAAAGCTTACTAAGCCACTTATATAAGTAATATTTAAAAAGTTTATATATTAATAGGTTAACCTAAAAAAAATTAAGCTGGTTAAAAAATAAAGCATTTTATAAATAACTAATAAAATAACTAATTATTAAAGGTATAATTAATAAAGTTTTAAAAAATAATTTCTAACCCCCTCCGGGGCACTACCAAAAAGGCTATTATTTATATTTATATATTAAATAAACTATATTAATAGTATATAACATGTTTATAAAATCCTTTAATTACTTTTAAAAATATTAATATAAAAATAACTTAATATAAGTTAATTTTAGCACGCGAGAAGTAAAAAGCGCCTAAAAATAATAGTTAAAAAAAATAATAAGAATTTTTTTATTATAAAAAATAAGAATCTAGCAAAAGGTACTAATTAAAGTTAAAATAAAAGTATTTTAATAAATAAAAAAATTTAAAATTTATTAAAATAACCCTTAAAAAAGCAAGGTTAAAAAAATTATTATAGCTTTAAAAATAAAACTAGTAGGTAAAAGCTAGCGCAAGCTAAGTATTAGCTCTTACCTAAAAAAAAAATAAATAAAAAAAAATTACTGTTATACATGCAGCGTAAAAGGGCATTTTATAAAAAATTACTTAATTAAAATAAAAGTAAATAAAAAATTAAAAATTAAATAATAATTACTAGGCCCTAAGTTATTAACTTTAACTAGTATAAATAAACCTACCACATTCCTTATTTTAGTGGATTTACAAGTTTAAAAAAATAATTTAAATAAATAATTTAAAGCTTTACTAAATACTAGGGCTAGTGTAAATTTTTTTTTAGTTTAATTTTTAAAAAAGTAAAAAATTAAAATAATTATAAACTAAATACTATAACTAGTTTAATATATTAATAAAAAATTACTTTATACTATAGCTAATTTAAAGCTAAAGCATAAATTTATAACTTTATTAGTAAGATAAAGATGTTTAATATAATATTTTATATTATTAATTTTATTTATAATAAGTACCAAGCCGTGCTTAAATAGCCTTAAATAACTAAAGTAAATTTAAATATTTTTTTAATTATTAATTAATAGTGTTAGCAGTATTATACCCCATGCTTTTAAATTAAATTAATAAAAAAATTTATTAAAATAATAAAAAAGGGTCCTGTGCTTTTAATTTTATATAAATTAAAAAAAACTAAAAGTATACTAGTTATAGTCCTGCCTTTTTAATACACTAAATAAAGTTAGGTTTTTTTTTAAAAAAGGAGTATCTTAACTTTTAAGTAAAAAAATATATTATAAAATTCTTTTAAAAAAAGGTAAAACACTTTTTTAGGGGCCTATTTATAACCTTTTTTATTATAAATTATTAACTTTAAAAAAGTATTTTAATAAAATATTAATAAAAAAATAAATATAATTATTTTAAAGTTTAACAGGAGTACTTATTTTTTTTACCTAAAAAGTAAATAAATTTTTATATTTATATATTAATTATTAAGGTTTAAATATAATAACCTAAAAAATTATTATTTATTACCTTGTATTAATAAACTTATAAATTAGTTAGTAAATATATAATACTTTATTAAACTTAACTTTTATAACGCGTATTACCGTATTTATATAAAATAAAAAGATAAGTAAAAAATAGCATTTTAAACCTAGTATAGCTATTATAAATATATAATTATATTATTTAATTTTATTAATATACTTATAATATTTTAGTCCTATATTAATATAGTAATAAGCAGGGTTTTTAATAATTTTTATATAGTTTACCTAAATAATATCCTAATTTTTTTAAAAATTAAAAAAAATATATTTAGAATGTTTAAAAAGTCCTAAAATGCCTATAAAAGCATAATTTATATATAAAGTTATTAAAATATAATTTTTATTAAAAAAAGGTAAAGTTTCTTGGCTTTATTATTAGCCAAGGCAAAATATTTATTAACCTAGTATAAAATTAAATAATTATTAATTAGCTAGTACTAATATTATATTATAAATTATAAGTTTTTTTAAGGTTTATAAACTACTTTAAATAATTTATTAAAAAAATATATTAAAGTAACTTGCCTTATAATATAACTTTTAAAAGGCATGGTTAAAAAGTGTAAAAATAGCCTCTTTTTATAACTAGATAATATATAAAAAGCTTTTAAAAAAATTAAATTTACTTTTACCTAGCCTTTAATATTATAGTATTTTAACCTAAAAAAAAAATTTTATTATTATAAATATATTAGGTTTTATTATAGCTAGTATTATTATATAGTTAAATTAGGAAAAAATACCTAGTAAAAAAAAATAAAACTAGTAATAGCTTATTACCTTTTACTTTTAATAGCTTTATAAACTAAAGTTAAAATATAAGGTTTATAATTAAAAATTACTTATAGTTATTAAGTTTTTTAAAAAATAATAATATTACCTAAAGGGCTTTGCGTATTTTATACATGTTTAGTATAATTATAATAATTTATAGTACTTTTTTAAAATAAAAATCTTAAATTAAAAATAAGCTTATTAAGTAAAATTATTAGTAACCTATAACTTTAAAATTAAGTATAGGCTAAGAAGGTTTAATTTAATAAATATATTATTAAGGTACCTAGATTATTAAGCAGGAAATAAAAAGTATTAAATTAATTTACTTTTAACTCTATAAAAAAAGTTAAAGTTATTTTTTAATTAAATTAATATTAAACAGGCGCTAAAGGGCCTAGCTACCCCTTTAAAAAAAGGTTAAAAAAAGTATTAACTCCCGGGGTTAATATATTTTAGGTTACAGGCTATAAAAATAACCTATAAAAAAAAACCTACTAAACTAGCTATAAAACTTTTTTAATAAAAGCTACTTAAAGCTTAATATAAAAATGCCTCTACTAGCTATATTTAATAATAGTTAAAAAAAATAATTTTAATTAAAATAGGGCAAGGCTTTTATTTAAAGCATTAATATATAAAAAATAATCTTTTTTTTTATTAAAAGGCTATTTATATCCCTTTTATATTTATATTATAATATAAAATTATAAGGGTATATTATAATAATCCCTATATAGGCTATTTTAATTATAGGTGTATTATTAAGCTACTTAAATATAAATTTTAATAAAAAAATCTTAATAAAAAAGCGCGAGAGTATATTAAAAAGTATTTTTTATATTAAAAGTCCAAGGCTTTATAATAGCTAGCCCAAGGCTAGCTTATTTTTTTATTAGTTTTAAATATATTATAAAAAGATTTTTTTATAAACTTTATTATTAGCCTACTTTTATTAAAGTATAAAGGCCGCGTGTATAATATAATATTAGTAATAATAAATTATTTTAGTAAAAAAGTAAAATATATTTTTACTACTTAAAAAGTTAATACTAAAAAGCTAGTTAATAAGTTTATTAAAAAAATAATATATAATACAAGGGCGCCTAAAAGCCTAGTTATTAATTAAGGCTTATTATTTATTTTAGGTTATTAGTAATTATTTTATTAAATATTATAAATTAAAAAACGCCTTAATACTGCATATTATTTATAATTAAATAATTAAATTAAATAATAAAATTAAATACTTAAAATATACTTATATATTTATTATAACTTTTAATAAAATAACTAGGTTATATTTTTACTAGCTATATTATTTACCTATAATAATTTAAAGCATAATATAACTAGGTACGCACCCTAAATAGCCTTACATAGTTAAAAACTTATTATTTTTTTACTAAAAAATTATAAAAAAAAATATTATATTTTTTATTAAAAAATAAACTTTATTAATTATAAAAGTTACAGGATAAATTATAAAATTATATAAATAAGGCTTAAAAAAAGTAAGCCCTTTATTATAATAAAAAGCATACCCTTATTAAATTTAAGATTAAGAATAATATTTTACTATTACTATATAATATTCAAATAATCTAGCTAAGTAAAAAAACTTAACTAAAAGTTTAATAATTTTTTTAAAATTATTAAACTTATTAAAAAGCAGGTATATTAGCTTTAGCTTACTAGTTATTATACTTAGTTAAAAATTTATTTAATATTTTATATATTTTTACTAAGGCCTTACACTAAGTAACCTAAATTTAAAAAAAATAAAAAAAATACCTAATATAAAACTTATTAATAAAAAGCAAGAATAAAAAGTTAAAGCTATTTTTACTAAATAACATGCTTATAAATTAAACTAGTTTTTAATTAAATAAAAAGGCTAGTCTAGCTATAAAAACTTATAAAAACCCCTTAAAAATTTTAAGTATATATAAAAGGCTTTAAAAAACTATTATAAACTAGCTAAAATAATACTAAAATACCCTTAATTTAAAAAAAGTAGTAATAATTTTTTATTTACTAGGTTTTTATATTACTAAAGCTAAAAAACTAGTAAAATGGTTACCTTTTTTTTATATTTTAAAAAATTTAAAGGTTTAATAAACTATTATTATAAATAAAATATTTTTTAATAAAATTTAGACTACCTATGGCCCTAAAAATAATATTAAACTTATATATTAAAAACTTAAGTAAAAATAATTACCTTTTTTTTTATTTTATATAGTTTTAAGGTTTAATAAACTATAACCTAAATAGCTTTAAACTACTAAAATTTATAAGTTATATTTATAAAAATATATTAAAAAAAAAGAGTTTTTTTTTTAAAAATAAAAAATAAATAAAATATTAAAGTAATACTAGGCTACTAACCTAAATAGCTAGCTATATATTAAAGGCATAAATAAATATAAAACCTTAAAAATGGGTATAAATAAAAATATAAAGCTTTTAAAAAGTAAAATTTAAAATTATTATAATATTAAAATTAGTTATATTAAATATATTTTTATTATATATTTTTTAATACCCTTTATTAAAAGCGGCTAAAGTCTTGCCAGTAAATAAGCAAAGCTTATTAATAAGTATAAAAATAATATAATATAAGTTATTTATAAATTAAACTTTTACTAGCATCTTATTAAAAGCCTTAGTAATATTTTTCACGTGTTTATTAAATATTTTTTATATATTTATATATTTTTTTAAGCTTTTATTAGCAAGCAAGTATTATAAAATATTAATATTATTATATATATAAACAGGGATAGGCTTGTACTTATTATTATTATTATAATATTAAATATATGCTAACCCTAGACCCTAAAAAATATAATTATAATAAGGCTTATAAAAGTTTTTTTTAGGGAATATTACTAGTTTATTACTAGTAGTAAGAATTTATTAACTATTTATATTTTTTATTTTTTTATTATTATGGAAAATTACCTTAGTATATTTAAGGTATATTTAAAAGCTATTAGCTATTTATACTAAAAGCTATTTAAAAGGGGATAAAAAAAACTTACCTTTATTAAAAGGGCAGGGCCGGTTATAATAAAAGTAAAAAAAGTTAAAGTAAAAAAAATAAAATTAAAAAAGGTAATTATAAAGGGCGCGGTATTACTAGTATTATTATTATTATTATTATTATTATTATTATTATTATTATTATTATTTAGGATATTTTTATCTAAAATGCTTAATAAGTAAAAAAAGGAATTAAAAAATATATTATTAGGCTTAAAAAGCCTGTAATAATTATATATATTATTTATAAGCTAATTAACAGCAGCCCGGCGGGGGATAAAAAATAGTAATAAAATAAATTACTAGTTTTAATAAGTTTTAAGTTAACATGCTTTAATACTAATATACTATTATTAAAATACCTTTAAATAAGTTATTATAAAAAAAAATACTTATTATTAAAGTAAAACCCTGCATATAAATATAGGCTAAAAAAAAATTATTTTTAAAATTAGTAAAATAAAAAGGTATTATTTATAATTAGCTATTTACTATTACTTAAAAAAAAGTCTTAAAAACTTTATTTAAAATTATTTAAGGGATTTACCACTAGGAAAGTAACTAGGTAAGTAATTAAAAAAAGGTAATTTTTAAAAGCAGGGGCCCCTTAAGGTTTTATTTAAATTTTATTTTTTTTAATTTTTAGTAAAAAAAGCTATTAACCATGCTTTTTTAATATTAATAAAGCGTAGCGTTATATTAAAAAAAAAATTTATTTAGGTATAATTAAAATAAAAAATAAGGTAAAAAGGTAAAATAAAAGCTAAAATAAAGTTATATAGTTTAGTTATATAAAAGTAATTTAAGGTTTAAAGTTTTAAAAAAACTAGACTTAGGTTAAATTAATAAAAAAGCTATTTTTATAGTTAGGTGCCTTTTTAAAAGTAAATAAATAATAAGGTATTTTAAATAAAATATTAAATATTATTTAATATCTTAAACCAAGAATAATAAATAATAAAAATAGTAATAATAAAAAACACTATTATATTATAATATAATAATAAGTTAGTATTATAAATTACTTATTTATTATTTTTTTAAAATAACTAGTGCTGGATTATAAATAATCCATTTTTTTAAAAAGGGAGAAATTATTAGGGCTAATATTAATTTAGGTTATATTATTAAGTAATACTTAAGGCACCTAGGTCACGCCACTATAAAATATTAATATTACTTATATAAGATGCTTTAGGTACTTATTTAGCTTAGTAAATTTTATTATTAAAAATTATTATATAAAACTTAATATAATATTAAATTTAATATAATATTAAATTTAATATAGTATTAGCTTTAACTAGGAACCTTAGCTTAAAAACCTTAAATTTTAAGTATTATTTAAGTAATAAAATAAAGACATGCCTTATATTAAATTACCTTAATAATTAAAAAATAATTATAAGGGGCGTAAAAGTAAAAATATTTAAATATTACCTATTTTTTAAATAAAAATAACTTAAAAAATTACTTAAAGGCCTTAGGCCTTTAAGCAAGGCCTATATAAAAAAGCTAAAAATTATAATATATTTAATTTTTTAAGTAATCCTTTTAGTTAAATTTATTAAGGTTTTAAATACTTTATTCTTATTAGTTAAAAATACTTTACCAAGTTTTATTATTATTAGTAAAGAACATTTAGGTGCTAGGGCGCCCTTACATTTTAATTATTTAAACTTAACTAATTAAATTTATTAATATTATTATTAACTGCTTGCTAACTGCTTGGCAAGCAGTTTTTACTTTAAATATTATTTTTATTATTTAACTTAACTAATTAAATTTATTAATATTATTATTAACTGCTTGCCAAGCAGTTGGCAAGCAGTTTTTATTTTAAATATTATTTTTATTATTTAAACTTAATTAATTAAATTTATTAAGATTATTATTAACTGCTTGCTAACTGCTTGCTAAGCGCTTACTAACTGCTTACTAAGTATATATTATTTTTTTTTTATAAAATAAATAAATAAAAATTATAATAAATTACTATACTATATTATAATAGGTTAAATACGTGGTAATTTATTTTTTTCGTGATATTACACGTGACTGCCAAGACTTAAAGATTACGTAACGAAGGCTCATGTGAGCGTTCGGAATGTCCCAGGTCACCTCAACCCTCCTTCATTTGAGACCATCCCCGCCTCGTGCATTGTATAGATGGCTCGCCCAACAGCTTCCAGTGTAGCATGGGCCCTTGCGAGCTTTGTCCAAAGCCCACGGTAGTCTAAGGGAGCACGTCAAGGAATCCAGGATTGCAGGAAAGCTGAGCGGAATTTCGCAAACTTTGGCGTTTTGAGTCTTCGCGGCCTTGGTCTTTGTTGGGCTTCACCGATAGTCCTCTCCATGATCACCCGCTTAAAACAGTCGAGGAAACCCTTGCTGGGTCACGGGGCGATGTGATGCTCCGGGCCAGCCTGTATCATTTTATCTTGCCGTTGGGGAAGAGGGGTCGGGCATTCCGTAAAGACGCAGCAATGGTTCTCACACGCCGAGTTTGTATCAGCATCTTTACTGTAGTCTGTCAACGGGACACTTATGAAATTAGTTGGTCTATGGACTTGAGTGAAGACATACCTACAACCGTCGCCGATCCAGTTTACCTATCTTTTTGCTCATCAACCCAGTTTGTTTGCCGCTCAAAATCCTCCCTCTCTTTACCTACCATGGATTTGAGACCCGTTTCGCGCAGCTCAGTAAACAGCGTGAGGGCATCACCATAGCGGTCGTTCGGGGTCCAGCCATCACGAGAAACAATGAATGACACCGACTCCCAAAAGTCTTGAACTTCATTCCACCCGTCACCCTCTTCTGCATGGAGACGCAGCTCGTCCTCGGTGAAGTGAATCGGACAAGGACCTTCGAGGCCCATTTCGCCCCAGTATCTGGATGTATTTAGAAAGATTTGGTAAAAGACGGTCTTGCGGTTGGATTTACTTACCTCTCCATTCGGATCAGTGATTCTCTAAGTGGCAGGATATCATCCTCCCACGTATCACCAGCAAAGTTTATCGCATCACACCTTGTCCGACCGTGAGGATAACGGATGACCTTGTCCAGCAGCGGGACCTCCTTGGCGATTTTCTTCTCATAGAGGTACAGAATGATGGACTTGCTCATCCGGGCCCTGATTGCTCGCTTCTCCTCCGGCGGTAGTTCGTTGAAATCGGCAGGCGGCTGGAGGATAATATCCCCGCTGTAAGCGACAAGCCGTGGGTGGCGTCCTAGAAATAGAAACGGCGCAGCCCATGTCTCTTGCCAATCTATTACGCTAGAGATTCGACCGTTTTGAACAAAGATGTTCGCTGAATGGAGGTCGTTATGCCATAGGTGAGGCGCGACAACATCGGGGTCGCTGGGGAAGAGATACGGAGCAACTTTCAGATACCGCTCGAGCAGTGATATGTGGCGGCTAGGCGAGTTTTGTGATGCAGAAGTCACCAGAGGGTCATCCGCTGGCTTGGGAACAGCGTACTTTCTGATCCAGTCCAGCTCCCGACGCCCGACGGACGTGGCAAAATCAGCCGGGTGTTGCCCTAGACAAGTTAGCAGCGCTTTGGGGATTCCAGTTTGTAGTGCGTACATGGGCCACGGTCAACATTCATTGCCGACCGCTCCTTGTGCCAGTAAGCTCTTTCTGCCACTGGACCGATCACGAATCGGTGCGTCACACTCCTTTTGACTTCGATCGGCAGGTCGCCACTGATCTCAACTGGGACAGCTTTTTCTACACCGTCATCCGCATAGTACAGATTACCGTACCTTTGCCTCCATTAGCGCCGCACTTGCGAGACCAGCCGAGAAGCAACCCACCTATTGAACGAGACGGACGCCATCTTTTTCTGCAGGACGACGAGATCTTTCATGACTGCGGCCTTTTCCTCCAGTGAAAGGCCTTCCCATACATCATCCAACTTGGTACCAGGAGCCTCTTCCATAATGATGTACTCAGAAGCCACTGGATCACTGTCATCGGCGCTCCAAGCGAATACTCGCGGCACTGGGATCTGCAGGATGGTCCGAGCCTAGAGTTTTGTTAGCTCGATGAACGGGAACCCAACGCAATCCTTACAAAATCCATTGTCGCGACCTCGGAAGCTGTCATGTAGTATCGAGGACCGGCGATGGGATGAGGAATCCGAGCGATCGCTGTGGCGCCATTGTTCATGGTCAGCCTGAATGTTTTATTGTACGAGCCTTCGGCCAATTTGATGATCCCAGTGCAGTGGTCTGCCCCAACACTCCTTGCAGCAACATTCTGCAGTTCGGAGACATTGAAAGGCGAGAAACGATCCCGGAGTTGCTGTTCTTCATCCCAGAGCCAGCGGCCGCTCGTATACCGGAACAGGTCTGAACTCATCGAGCGAGTCGATGACTTTGGCAAGTGAGCCGCCGACCGCGCACTCCAGCCGCGAGCTTTTACAGACTGGATGGATATCAAGCGACTGCAGGTGATAGCGATGCTCATTTCCGTGAGCTAGCAAGTGGGTGCAAGGACGGAAAGTGAGCTCGACGGCTGGACGCCTTTGGAGGCCGGACCGGGGCCTTGTTTTACCGAAGGATGACTAATCCACGTTACAAAGCACAGGCGATGACAAATCCATTGGCACATCGTGGTGGTTACAAGTAGGTACTGAAGAGAACTGAGAACAAGAAAGAATCACTCCGTCTTATCAAACGCATCGAACAAATCCTTCTCGGCCTTCTCCTCATCCGGGTTCTCTGGGTCAACGACAATTGTGGCCCAAATCTTGTGACTATCCTCAGCCGCCGCTGCCTTTACTCCCGGGTGCGAAGCGTTCTTGTTCGCCTGAAGAACCAATTGATGCTTGCCGTCCACCACCGAGCCCTTGTCAATCCGCAGATTCTCCTTTGCATCATTCTTGGGCGTTCTGCTGGGGTAGAGGCGTTGGCCTCGCTCGGTGTTTGCCGCCTTCTTGATGACTTTGCTCCAAGGGACACCCTTGGCAAACTCCTTGACGACTTTGCCGGAGAACTTGCTCATTGTGGCTGTCTAGGTTAGGAGAAGGTCTTGTTTGTACGGAGTATTGAGGATCGCTGGCTCATACCTGGCCTGTTTTCGATCTGTCTGCCTTTTGGTCACCGGGATTGGTACCTAGAAGGGTATCTTTATCGTGATATTGGTGTTGGAAAGGAGTCCGCATTGCTTTCTTGAAAGGAAGATGCCTGAACTTATATTAAACCACGGCGCCAATTGCTCAATTACTGCAGCCAATCCAGTAGTGGCTGTCCCGGTCTTCTGGATAGAAATGCATGTTCCTTGTGTGTGACCAACATCACACTGGATCCTGTGGCCAGCAATGCTCGATGGAGCGAGCTTACGGCGTCAAGGCAGAACTCACGCAAAGGGGCCTCCTGCTGTGCCATTTTGCGCCAAGCAACGCCAGCCTAGCAGCAATGCTAAGCGCCAGCATATGGGTTAGACTAAGCGATTGGTTAACATCATAAATTAATTTCAGAACATCCCTAGTGCTGGCTTGGCCCAGCTAGCGGCAATCGGAGCCTCATGTCCGCACTCCCTGACTTTGACTCTCGTAGGTAAGGTTGTGAGGGCGTTATCTGACTTGGCGAGCGTCAAGCGGATCTCCTTATGGACACCCGTTGGAAAAAGGACAAAATAATTGGATGTTGGACTGAAAGCGAATGCTTATTTAGTGAATTGCTTGGTTTATCTTACATTGGGAGCATACGAGTGCGCATGGCCCCTCTATAGGTATTAGTTAGCACTGCCACTTCGCCGGCGTATGACCATAGCCGCTACGCTTTGGCCGTTGACCTCAAGCCGCATGGACATGGAAAGCCTGGTCATGCTGCTGTCCGTGCTATATCATTCATGAAGGCAGAAACGCAAGGCCGGACAGAGCCCTGATGGGAGAATGGCTGCCAAACCCACTAGGATGGCTTTGTCTCAGTTGGGATGAACTCTATCAAGCCAAGTTTGCCATAGGATTGCGGGCGCATCCGAGTGGCCTTTGCTTATGGTATGGATTGCCTCAACCAAGTATATCCTGTCCTACTCCATCGGCTCCTACACGGAGCATTGGCATCCGCGAAGGAAAGTGGTACCCGAAAAGGCGGAATGCCCTGGCTTATCTTCTCCGTGGTCCCTTCAACCAGTGCTGCATTTCTAGTGTCCTTGTATGATTTCCCAAAAAGTCTCCACTCACAAAATTCTGGCTGTTCAAGCTAAAAGATGGGAAGTCTGTATTCGATCCGTCTTTACCAAGCTGTTCTCCGGGATGCTTCACTTGATCTCCCTATATACAAATCCCGAGCAAGCTTGCCTTGTCTGCACGCTTTTGACAAAGCCACCAATCATCCTGCCCATCTATTTATGATAACAAGGTATCCGTAGCAGGAGATGAATGCGGAGGTCAACAAAGTCTACGCGGAGAGATAGTCTTCGAGGACATGAAGCATGGATGGCGGAGGCAGATTGAAGCGGACCTCGCCACGGACCGTTGGAATCTGAGATATCGTTGTGACTACTATAGTGGTGTTTCGGTTCTGGTGGTTCGCCCATACCTATGCTCTGGGTGACTATGATAAAGGCCTTATAGTACTCCCCGTGGACTCTTCTAGTCTAGAGGACCATTCTTCAAGCATCTCCTCTCGCCAGCCCCAGGCTAAAGCAAAAGTAGCACCAGGGCCCAAAGCAAGAGTCGTACTTATCAAGGCGCCGAGGATTCTCCACCACGGCGTCTCCATCCCAAGCAGTCTGAGCTCGTCAATCCGCAGTACAAGCCATAGCATACCAGATCCCAGCCCAAAGATCCGATCGAGATGCGCAAGTCTCGCGAGGAAGTGAAGAAAGGGGGAGCCTGAAGAGTCTCTGGGCATTCCGCCAGGGAAAGGGGGTTCAAGGGGACAGGCCACCGTCTGCTTTGTCAACCGGGTATATAAGAAGCCCAGAGCTGCAATAGCTGCTGACGTTCCATAAGCCCAGCGGAGAAGAACGAGCTTCTTCCTTTTCTCGATAGAGTGTTGATACCTGAGCTTCTCGGTTGGACTCGAAACGCGACCGACAAGAAAAGCAATGATCACCACGGCACATCCCAGGAACACCGCATTCGACGGTTGATGTTTGTCAATGTTCGGGTGGGATGCGTCATAAGCAATAGCAAGCAATAGCAAGCAATAGCAAGCAATACCCGGTTAGCATGACCGGATGGAACACCCGCAGCGCTTCAGCCCTGATGGATTGTTGACGGCCCAGTACGAGCCTAGACAAGGGCATGCGAATGTAATGCACGGCACAGCACACAGGCCATGTATTCCCAGTTCCTTTGAGATGCATTGCGATCCACAAGCCCACTGCACTGTATGCATGGAGAGTGATCAGCTTCGCATTCTTAGTGGACTTAAACCAAAGGAAAAGAACACACAGCAGAAGGTCACTCCTGGTGCACGCTTCGCGACAAGCCTCTAGAAACCATATTCCGTATACCGGGGTTAGTTGGGAGGGAAGAAGCATCCTCGCAAGACCAGATACGGTAACGCCTTCCGTTGTGGAGGGAATATCCTGAGCGCTCCATGATGTGAGTCGATTTCCGGGAAGCAAGTTGGTCTCCCCATTAGCAGACAAGTAATACAGACAGACAAACAGAGCAGTGGCCAAGAGGCGCCTCCATATGAATAGGCCACGAATGCGATCGTAGCCCGGAATATACGGCATGGAGCAGGACATTGAGGATAACGGCAGCGGGAGGAAATCGAGCTTTTCAGCCCCGATCATGGCCTGAGACGCTTGGTCCACGATCAACGATTCGGTGATTGGCAGGACGTAATGCGCCACGATGCGGTGGATCGGGGTTGCGAGCGCCTCCAGCCGGGTCAGAGCACTGGCTGCGGCGCACATCTGGCTGACTCGAGGCCATCTGCCTGTCTGCCATTCGAGGAGGTGCCGCTCCAGCCGGCTCAATGGGATTTTACCGCCGGGAAACGCTTGCTTTAGTTGGCGGAGGTGATTAGCTAGAAGCGCGGCGCTCTCGATGGCGCTGTTGGCACCTTGTCCGAGGTTTGGAGTCATCTGGCGCCATTAGAGTCAATAACCAGGATACTTGAGGCGAGACCGGTCAGGGATGTATACCTTGTGGATGGAGTCCCCAATGCAGACAATACGGCCAGTCCACCACCTAGTGAAGCAAGCTTCCTCCAGCGCAAGCAGGGTCTTGAACATCGCATTGGAATAGACGGCGGAGAATGGAACTCCGTTCGCAACTGCTTGGCTCAGATAGGGCGACACATGGGCATCAACCTGTTTCTGGTCAAATCTCGGGACGTTGTCCGCCGGGTACCGTTTGGCCAGCCTGTGAAAGAGGAACCAGAAGATTATACCGTCCTTGCCACATATTGTCAGGAAGGAAAAGTCTTTGGCGAAGGTGCGATGGATCTCTCCTGGCGATAGACCGGCTGTCGGGGTTGAGGTGCCAAACACGCAGGCATACTCGGAAGTCATCACTAGGCATTGTCAATAACAAAGCAGATACAATCACCGGTTTCAGTCAGGAAAGGCAACATACAACTCCGCTCCTTGGATGCTGCATCCCTGGGCTTCATGTACCTCCACATCTCGTTCCTGACCACGCTTCTCACGCCATCGCAGCCGACAACAAGGTCGCCTTCGAATTCACTCCCATCGGCGCAATGGACGACAGCTTTATCGGGCAGGGTTTGTACCCGGACGACCTTCTTCCGAGTATGTACTCTCTTCTGCTGCCGGCCAAGGTGCTTGAAAAGGGCATCCAGCACGATCTGGCGGTCAAGAAAGCATAACGGATAGCCATGACTATGTCCGAGTGTCAGCCAGTGCAATAGCGCGGGAACGGGGGGCATCAAACCGTTCGTGCAAGACCTTCACTGCTTCGTTCCGGTATAGGAGGCTCCCATCTGGATTCCAAGCGAACGACCATTCCAACGGCCGGCTCGCAGCACGAATGTCGTCGAAAATGCCGAGCTGATCCAGAACACGGGCGCCATTGGGCAAAATGCCAATGGATGCGCCCACGTGCGGTGCGATCTCGTCGTGCGATTCCAGGACCACACAGTCTACATCGATTCGAAGCAGCGCATGGGCGAGAGTCAGCCCAGCAATGGATCCGCCGACGATGATCACTCGTAGGGGTTGTTCTGGCGTCGGTTCGGCCATGTACTGCAACTTGAGAGTGTATTCAGGTGTCAAAGTGCTTACCATGTTTTGGGACGGAGTTGGAGCGCCAGTCGAGGTCTTATCACTTGGACCCTCGAAGGCGCTGACATGTTGAGTTACACCGTGTCACCACTGGCACCACTGAGGATCGAGCTCTGATTCAATGATGCTGAATCATGCAGGGGCTGTCACCGCTGCGACAATGTGAGAATTACCGTAAAGGAGTCATTGAAAGAACCTGCTGCTGCGGGCTCAAGAGGGCGGGGGAGCGAAACCCACAAGCGTGCATAAGCAGGAAAAGCAAGCAGCGTAACCTGGCCAACGCCGTGACTGGAGCTCATAACATAAATAATAATGTCTGCAGATCTTTTCCTGGTGATCCGGCTGGATACCATTTCCTCCATCACCCTCGAAACCTCACCGCAACCATGAACACGCCTATTTCCCTGGAACGGTATCCGCGCGACGGACCGCCCCAAGTCTGCGGCGCCTTGACGGTCCACCAAGGAGAAGAGGTCTTCACCTGGCGAATGGGCCAGCGTTACTTTTCGTATGTGCGGATGGTAGTCGAAGATGCCCTGGGCGCCGTTTACATTGGCAAATTCAAGCACGAAGTCGGACTGCCGCGCTCCCTGGACGAGCTGGCAGGCATAAAGAGAATCTTTGTTGACGATTACCTCGACCTGAACATGACACGACCCTATTTGATGACGGGCGGCTTATATTTTAAAGCGCCGAACCTCTTTGCTTACGCGGAGAACGGCTTCAGGAAGCGGATGCAGCGGGAGCTTGATGTGTGCGAGTTCTTGCGAACGAGACCTCACCCCCATCTCGCGGCCTACTACGGATATCAGGAGGATAGAGACGGGATCCCTGGACTGTGCTTCAAGCGATACGAATGCACGTTGCTGGAAAAGGTCAACCCTCGGCGGCTTGATCGAAGCTCATTCCGCATGAGCAGCCGCAACCTGGTAACAGCGGATATGAGAGAGCGGTTGGCGGGGATTCGGTCGGCCATCGAGCATCTCCATGCGCACGGGATAGTGCATAACGACGTCAACCCCACGACTATCATGCTAGACGAAAATGGCACTTTTGTTCTGATCAGCTTTGGCAGTTGTCGGAACATCGGGGAGCCCATGGGTAGACCGATCGATGGGATGAGGCAGGCGTATGGGTGGCATGAGAGTTATGCCAGAACGGCGGTCGAGCAGCACGATCTCGATGCGTTTAGGAACTTGGAGGAATGGCTGGTTGGCCCCCGTCTGGCTCGTGGAAACTGTTTCACCCAGCGCATCCCCCGTGGCGCCCTCGGGGCGGAGGCGGGTTGCCACTGTTGTGGCCAGTACCATGCCTATTAGCTAATGCAGGAACCTATATAGTGCTGAATTATACATCAGCACTACCTCTTCTACCTGTCCGCGACGCTCAAAGCGTTTTGGAAAGACGGCGTGCATGGCTCGGGTGCGTTTGCGTGGAGCTTCTCGGATAACTGGGACTTTGGGGACCACTCGCAGCGGTTTGGGCGTCATGTTGTAAATGGGACGAAGCCGGACAGGATATATAAAAGTTTCTTTGATCTTTTGGGCTTTGGGGGAGAAAGAGGCTGGACTAGGTATTGAGGGGAGACGCCCGCGTGGAGGTGAGGGAAGATAACCCTAAGTCTATTGAGTTTTCCCACGATTGCACGATGAGCATCAATGATTGAATTTGGCCGCTATATATAGTTTCAATGCAGGTCATAAGGAGAATATGAGACCATTACAAGATGCATTGGTCGTAGAAATAAATCTTCAGTAGTCTGCTGTGTCTATCCAACCCGGAGATGTATCTAGATAACGTCGTTCTATTGCAACCCCCGCTTCTTCAACTCCTCCCGCACCCGCGGGATGATGTAGCGCCCGTAGTCGATCGCATCGTTGAGGTTGTCGTAGCCTCGTATCGAGATCAGGTCGGCACCAAGCTCAACATAGTCGAGGATCGATTCGGAAACGGTTTCCCAGGATCCAACAAGAGCAGTCGAGGCGCCGCGCGCATTCGTCGCGGTGACGGTCGGATACCACAGGGCGCGGTCCTGGACTTCACCCCGGGACGCAATGTCGAGCAGGCGCTGCGATCCGACGTTTTGAGGTGGAGGTGCATTCGCAGGCGCTTTACCGAGGCCGGCGGCGCGGTGCTTCTGCAGGGCTTCCAGGGTGCGGTGTGCCTTGGCCCAGGCCAGGTCGTCCGTCTCGGCGACGATGGGTCGGAACGTCACCCAGACACGAGGCCGGTCGGTACGCCCTGCCTTCTCTGATTCGGCATAGATGCGATCGATTTGCTCCTTGGTCTCCTTCAAGGGCTCGCCCCACAGACCGAAGATGTCCGCGAGAGAGCCGCCAATGCGGTAGGCTTCGTCACTTGAACCTCCGACCGAGACGGGGACTGTGCCGTTCACCGGTCGAACGCGGTTGCTAAAGCCTTTGAAGGTATAGTAAGGACTCTCCCAGTCGAATGGCTCTGCAGACTCCCAGGCCCGGCGAAGGATCTTGATGTAATCCTCCAACCGACCGTAACGCTGCTCCTTGTTGAGGAAGTCGCCCTCCCTGGCCTGATCGGCATCGCTGCCACCAGCAATAAAATGGACAACGGCGCGACCGGAGCTAAGCTGATCCAGGGTTGCTAGGGCTTTGGCGGCCACCGTCGGGTATAGAGTGTTTGGTCGCAAAGCAATGATGATCTTGATATTTTTGGTGAGCGCGGCGATGGTGGCACCAACCGTCCACGGGTCAAAGTAAGAGCTATCGTAGGGCACGAGCGTGTAGTTATACGCGTAATCATCTAGGTTGCGAGCATAGCGCTCAAGGAATGCCAGGTCAATAGCGGCATTAGGGATCGGATCGATCTCCGTGGAAGGGGTAGGGAAGGTGAGACTGATGAATTCGGTCGGCATCTTGAGCTGGATGACTGCAAAGGATGGAAACCTCGAGGGAGGGGTCAAGCCTCCTTTTGTAACCCCTCCAACCGTCTCCAACTATGATGTGATCGGCTTTGAGGTGCCGTTCTGGCATGATTGCGATGATGCCAGAGATACAGAAAGCACGTCAGCCCGTCATAGGTCAACTGTGAATGACTCGTCGTTCTTCCCCGCGTGATGAATCTTCCGCTCCATCTTCTCTCGCGCCTTGATTACTTTTCGTTTCGTGCCAACGTATCCTTCCATTCCAGCGAGTGTCGCATAGAGCTTGGTCGTCGAAACGCGAGATAAGTCGGCGCCCTGGTCCCGCAAGGCCTGGAAAAACGCATGGAAATTGGACGACCGCGGCCGATAGTGCCCACTGAATCTGTCAGCACTGCCGGCCTACTGCTGATCAATGGACATACCTTAGCGGAGCTAGATCTCGTAGCTTTCCTTGTCGGATCTTTATCAGCCCAGCAGCGGCTATCCGGCCCCCTCGGAGGAAGGAGGAATGCTGAAATGAACCTCGTTTCTTAATCCCAACATACAAGCGATACGACGGGTCTGCAACAAATATCCACCAGTCGTCGCTGCTGAAGAGTCTGTCTTTGATGTGGTTTGCAATGTGTCGTCTGCGATCTGTGAGGCCTCGGGGATGGTCGGCTTGGTCTGACTTGGACACGTCCTTGTCCAGCAACGACCCAGATGCCGACCGTGGTCTTGATCGGAAAATGGATCTGGCGTGGGGACTCTCCTTTCCCGGGGCACTGAGAGTACGAACGGGCAAGATACCGTCTTCGCCATCCTCGTACATAGCATCGTTTGTCCAGACCAGCTCGTTGTTCCTGGCCCAGCGGAACCTACCCTTCTCGTCAACCTTCACCAGGTAGTTAACTCTTTCCTCACGAGAAAGGTAACGCACTTGCTCACGCGCCAGCTTGTCCCTTGGACACGCGGGAAGCTCGACGTCTTTCCCGGCGCCGTAATCCAGCCAGTAAAAGAAGTTCTCGTGAGAATCAGTCGTCTTCCAATGCTCGTGATACTTTCGTAGGTTACTCCCATGGCGATGGTTTGGGTCCATCATCTCGAGGAAATACTGGAGATCCATGGCTTTGCTGACCGTGGCTGGAGCAGGTTTTGTCGGTTTGATCGATGTTTCGCGGCGGCGGCTGTAGCTATCGCCGCGCGCGAGCTTGGCCACATTGACGGCATGACTCCAATTCCGGTGGGCTTGCTCAGCCGGCGAGCGAGCAGGAGACGTCGCAGAATGGTGGCGATCCTGAGACTGGGCTTCCCTGACGGTCTTCAAGGTCAGTTTTCAGGGGCGGCGACAAGGCGGAGCGAGGCATACATCAATCCAACGGTTTGTCGCGGTCAACTGGCGTCCTTGCAACTCTCTTCGGGTGCGATAGCCGCGGTATACTCGCTAGGCATTGTCAATAAACGGACAAGCAGTACTTGTGAGAAGAAGTACCTGGATCAAACACACGGCCGCAACCTGTGAGGCGGTGACGTCATCTTCAGGGCCCGCGTCCCCGCGGTCCAGCTCGGGGTCGGTCATGATGCGGGCTTGAGCTTTGCAGGCAGGAGTCGTCGGTACAGCCCATGAGCACTACGACAGCACTCGGGGGGGAGACATGGTCGGATAACAACAGGGGTGGATGAATGGATTGTTGCTGCCTTGGTCACTTGGTGGGATGCGACCGGCAGCCACTCGCTAGCCAAAAGCGGTTAGTTGCCACGGCGGCTCTCAGGCCCTTAGAAGGCAGCAAGGCAGCAAGGCAGCAAGGCAGCAAGGCTGTCAGGCTGTCAGGCAGAAAGGCCGCGACTCTTCAACTGCCGCCTCCCCGCGGGGTCTCCGCTGCTGCCAGTGCTACCAGTGCTGCCAGTGCTGCCACATGGACTGCGTATTCATCATGATCACCATACCCAAAAAAAGTGACGAATACGCCTTTTTCAACCCACGCTGTCGAAATGGTTGGCTCATTACCCATGCTCAACTGAGGTACGATGTAGACGGATATATAGTTGCTGCTCCCGTTCTGCGAACAGCCAGCCACTTGGAATGCCCAGACTCACTGTTGTCCTTGCTGTTCATCGGCTGAACTCTGCCTCTTCCAAGTTCAGCCAGCCCAGGGTTTGGCCTAAGCTGGAGCAAGCCTCGTGGTCTGGCGAGGATATGTGGGACTCTGATTGGTCGAATCGAGGCCCCGTGCGACTCTTAGCGCCAATGACATGGTCGGGCCGTGCGCATCTCGAGGTATATATTCGTCTGCTGTAGATTCGTTCTGCCGTTCTGGTTGTCCATTCTCATTGATACTCCTCAACCATGAGCGGAATGCCGGAAATGTATCCCCTCGCCCGTGACAGGGCCGAGTCCCATCGGCAAGTGTTCGCCATCTTCGATGGATGGTATCAGAAACTGACCTTAGCAGACTCAACGAGCAGCACAAAGTCCTTGTCGACTTTGTCGAAGGACCTATAGACCAGTCCGTGCCACTGGAGAACATCTCTGCCATTGCTGACGTTGCTACTGGGACCGGGTAAGGAGAGTCCACCGTTCGACCGTGACACCAGCTAACCGGGACACTCAGAATATGGCTCTGGGATGTTAAGAAGTTGCTCGACAAGCATGCAGGCGAGTCTGAGCGGTCGTTCCACGGCTTCGACATCTCCGCAGCGCAATTCCCACCAGCTCTCGAGGGCATCCATCTCAGCGTCCAGGACGTATTCCAGCCGTTCCCCACCGAGCACCACAACCGCTATGACTTGGTCAACGTCAGGCTCCTGGTCACTGCGTTTCCTGAGTCAGAGTATCAGAAGGCCGTCAACAATCTCCTGACCATCTTGAGTACGGTCCCATAGGGTGTCGTGAATCATGCTGACCACAGTCCGTCCAGAGCCCGGAGGCTACCTGCAGTGGGTTGAGATTGACTTCTCAGAGTTGGCGACCGATCACCCTAGAGCTTCACCGGTGACTGACACTTGGCTGAAGTTCTGCGAGATTACAAATATAAGCCAACGCGCTCCAGGCGTGATCCAGAGCGCCTACCAGAACGCTGGGCTTCTGAACATCGTCAACCGACCATTCTCGCCTCGCAATCGACAAGACCTGCTCGAAAGAATCCAAAAGTGGCAAACGGGGTTTTACACCAGCGTGATGCCTCTCATTCTTCTCAAGACCAGAAACGTGGCTGACAGTGACGCGGCGAACAAGAGAGCTGCAGAGATTCTTCGAGACCTGCAGCTCTACTACGCTGAAGGAAATGTTGTCGATACCAGGTTTGGTGTATTGGTTGGGCGGAAGCGAAGTTGAATCTGGATGCCAGTCATTCGACTAGCAAATGTATTCTACCTTGAGGTTGACATAGACGTTGCCTATAGTAGAGCAGCCATCCTGGTAACCATTTGTGGCATAGTGTAATGACCAACACACCGGAAGCATCCTGCGTAGTCCGAATCGGCACGTCAACAGGCTGGCGAGGGTTCAACCAGGTCAAGCTGACGAAGCGGGACTCCCTCTCAACGGCGTCGCAAAAACCCTTTCAATCCCACTTCCTGCTTGAGCCCAGGATTCCTCCGCCCCCGAGCCTATCGTCGACGATCCGTCCGCCCAGCATGCCCCGGCGCAGCTCGACTTTGGTGCCGATGCCGCTGAGCTAGCCCTAGCAGCGAACCGGATTGCTGGTATTGATCTCCCCACACGCCACCTTGACCGTTAGACTTCGGAGATCTTGTGACGGAACCCTGGCGGCACGGTCCTGCATCTGGCGTGTGGATTCAATAGCCGGGTAGAGGGGGTGCGATGGGGGTAGAGATACTGGGTCGAGGTTGATCTTCTCAAGATCAATGAGGTTTGCAGGAGGGTTTATCCCATAAACTTGCCTGGTCGGGATTACACTCTCCAGCTGCTTGGCGTTGACGTTCATGATGACGGCGGGATGCATCAATTCCCCGTGATGGACCCGTTCTCGTCGTGATGGAGGGCTTACTGTGCTATTTACCACAAAAGCAAGTCCATTCGCTGCTCCAAAGGCTATGTCATTACGTTGGGAAAGGCGAAATGATACTCGATTGTATCAACTCAATACACTATGAAGCTGGACAAGACGGAGCCAATACAGACGATTAAGAACATGGACGCCAACTTCCAGTGGTCTCTTGATGACCCCAAAACACTCGAATCCCTCCATTTTGATCTACAGCTGGCGGATCAATACGACTATCAGAGGTCACTGGAATCGAAAAATGTCCTTGCCAATCGGCTACTCATCTACACACTCTCATGGATTCCCGGCGCGCGGGTCGCGGCGATATCTCTGCGTTTCCAGTACCGTAGCTGGTAAATAGACATGCATTATAGATGGCTGGTACTGGGAGCCAAGGAGTCATCCCCAGTCAACGGCTGACGGTGTAAAGAGCGCAGACTACCTTCGCCTTCGTTGATACTGTTGTACGGCGTTTGGCCTGGCCCCAACGACCTCCATTTCCAGAAGTCCAGATAGCCGTTCTGCTTGCCCTCGATGCAATCGACGACATGAGATCCCAGGTTTGGCAGGAATTTGAAGCCGTGGCCACTCCCTCCTGTTGCGACCATCAAACCCTCGACTCCAGGCACAAAGTCAATCACGAAGTGGTTGTCGAACGAGTCGGTGTACCAGCATAACCGGCTCTTGACCTCGCATGAGAGCAGCTCTGGCAGATGCTCTTGGACAAAACCCCGGATGACGTGCGCTGCTGTCGAGGGGAGTTGGCGGGTTGATGGCTCCGTCCACCGCGTGATGGGCACACTCCTGGCCACTCCGTCTTGCTGCTCCTGGGGGTTCGTGAATTTCATCCCCCGGTATCCGATCTTAACAATGCCACTCGGGTCTCGAGCAAAGCCGTACAGACCACCGACTTTTCCATCTCGGATGTCATACCTAAGCGTCGATACATTAGTGCCTGTGTGCCACTGTCCAGTTCTTCACTTACGTCCACGTTGGAAAGTTCTCTGGCGCCAGACGATCCCATAGTGGCGAACCTGGTTGCAATTGGAACATAAACACGCTTCCAGCCGTTGTCTCGCATAGATTGTCGAGTTGAGGAACAAGAGATGGAGTCCACCCTCCGCAAGCCATAATCGTCAACTCTGATGGATGGGACACGCCATCTGCGGTCTTAACACCAGCAATGCGAGAACTTCCGTCATGAAGAAATCCTGCAAACGTTCCTTGGCTGCCTCCGAGTATGAATTCAACACCCAACTGCTCTGCTTTGTGAAGAGCAAAACAGCAAGCTTTATCAGCATACACAAATCCGCCCTGGAGGTCGAGAAGGCCGTGATTCTGGTCGCGCTTGAGGGGGTTGACCGCAAATCCGAACCCATTTGCTGCTGCGCGAGCGACGTGGTCGGGATTGTTGAGGACAACCTGTGTTGCTTCGAGTCCGGCCTTGGTCATGTTCTCGATGGTCTCCTTCTCGAAGTCGGGAAGGGTCTCATGCGAGCTCAGCGTGAGGTTCCCGTTGTTGACAAAGAGCACGTCTTCGGTGGTCAATCCAGCGGGAACATTCTTTCCTGTCTTTAATTCATCGTTCCACTTCTTCCATTCCACAATTGCCTCGAGGGCGAGCGTCTGATATTCGACCTGGGAGCCATAGGCCGCTCGGATGATCTTGTTCGTGTCTGGGCGGGCTGTTAGTTGGTGGCTTGAGAGTCTCACTGGGATCTTTACCGGCGGAGGCAGCATCGCAGCCTTTGGTATATGAGTAGAGAGACTCGTGGTAGGGTTGCTTGTCCAGCACCTTGACATTCGTGTAGCCGCGTTCTGCGAGGTGTATGGCGGTGCTTAAGCCGAAGACACCGGCACCGACGATGACAATAGGCGCGGCTTTGCTTGTAGGCTGAGGCGACATTTCTCGCTCCTTGAATCCAGGGTTGTAATTGATGGAATTGATGCAGAATATATGACATGGATTGTGTCGTCACGCAACGCCGAGCGCAAGAGTGGGCAATTGCAGCTATTGGCTGCTCGTATCTTCCGACCAGCTGGCCAATGGCTTTGCAGTGCGTTATCGAGCTCAGTTGGAGACATGTCACTTTGAAGAAATTAAAATTAATTGCGGATTGTTGTCTCCAACTCGCGAACCTCCAACAGCCCTGAGAATGCCCGATCGACCATAAGATAGCTGTAGGCTAGACAACGAACTTAGCTCTCTCGGTACACCAGTGTGTTTACGGCTATCTCTAACTCGAAGTATCATGCTGGCCATTCCAATCCTCACCACCCTTTACCTCAACAGCGATCCCTTCATGCGTAACAGGCCTCTTATCCTGGCGCCGAGCAGCGTTGAACCAAGACCCTTTAAAGACATCGTCCAGCTCTTCAACGGTCAGACCTGACGTCTCGGGGACCATGAGGTACACAAAGACCAGCGCGATGAAGCACCAGGCACCGAAGAAGATAAAAGCGCCCCAGTTGTTCGTCCGGGCCAGGAGGGATGGTGTTCCGTAAGACATGGCGAACATGAACAGCCAGTGGAAGCATTGGGCGATTGCAGAGCCGAAGGATCGAATGCGGTTGGGCCACAGCTCGCCGCCGAACACGTACGGGAGGATATAGAGCCCTAGAAAGTGTAAGAATCCTGGTACGCGATGTTTGAGGGCTCATGTCTGCTTACCGACCACGTATCCAAGTCCATGGATGAAGATGAACGCAATAGCGCCCGTGGAAGCGGAATGAGGAACGTCGCCCTGTTGATTGTACTTGATGTAGATGCCGATATACAGGTCGGAGATCATCTGAAGGGTTGCTCCTACGAACAAACACTTGCGGCGACCGAGGGCATCGACGAGAAAGAAGGAGGCGATGATGGCGAAGCACATCTTGGCCAGGCTGTACATGCCGCTCAAGAACAGGTTTCTTCCCGTTCCACCGCCGACACCGATCAGGGTCAGGATTGGCACAAAGTAGGACGTAACCGAGTTGGCGCCGGAGAGCTGAGCCAGCCCAAAGGAGACCAGACTTTGCTGGACACGTCGGAGGTTGGAGCGAACAGTAAATGCCTCCCGAAATAGACCCGAGATGCCCTGCTTGTACATGGCCTTTTCCTCCTGGATCGCGCTCCTCATTTCTTGCAGCTCCTGGTGTACACGAGGATTGTCGACAGGAAGACCGCGCAGCTTGACAAGAACATCAACAGCCTCCTCATGCCGATCGACCAGAAGCAGCCACCGCGGCGACTCGGTAACGAAAAAGCTGGCAATGAAGCAGAGGGACATGAAAATGGCAGGCGCGAACCACAAGACCTGGTACTGGAGACTTGTCCCGGCCATATTCTGGTACACACCCAGCACGCAGAAAGCGCCAGTCGTGCCGGCCATGTTCATGGCGACGTTGAACCATGCCGTGAGCATCCCGCGTATCTCGGCGGGGGCGATCTCGACGATTGACATGGGCCCGATCACGGTCAGGGCGCCCATGCCCAGTCCGGAGATGATGCGGGAAGCGTAGAGTCCGGCCAGTGTCGGCGATGCAGTGGCGACAAATTGGCCTAGGATCCATAGAGCAGCATAGAGACGATAGCTCCAGCGACGGCCGAGGATATCATTGAGGAAGAAGGACAGCCCGGCACCAACGCCGGCGCCGACGTAAACGATGGAGACGTAGTTCCTGATTTCGACGGCGCTGTTGCCGGAGTGGAATTGGAAATTGTTCTGGAAGCCAGACAGTGAAGGGATGGAGCCGGATGACCCTTGGTCCCATGCTGTTGGTGATTAGACAGAGCATTACTGCGTTGTAAGTTGTCTGCGTTTCCTCACCAAGTGGTATAGAACAGGTAGCATACAGTGCCGAGGACACCAGCAAAGTAGGGCTCAAGATCACCTCGCGGGGAGCAGCTTTGACAGCCGCCGCATGCTTTGCGAACGATGTGTCGGCGAACAACTTTCCGAATGCCATCTTTGAGGCGAGAAGAAATCAAGGTTCTGTGTATGGTGTCCGTTTAAATGCCTCCAAGCGTCGTCGGGAGAATACAACGAGCTTATCTGATGCAGGGGTCCCTATCAGTCTCCAAGTGCTGCAAGTAGAGAGTCCTGCGAGCCTAAGCAGAGAGTAACCATAATGCCTCCCTTATCTGTATAGATCGACTGGTCTTCACTCTCCATTGTAGTTCGTGCATCAAGACCTACAAAGCCCGCGTCATCTACTATGGAATTAGTGCCCATCTCGAGACTTGCGACCAATCGCATACAGACTATGGTAGGGGTCGTTACTCCAACTCTTATCACAAGGTGACCAGACCTGGCATATCTGCAGATTACCGTCGCCTGGAACCGAGAATGGGGTATGCGTGTAACCGATCGAACGCAGAGATAGGCACCCTGTCAAAGTCTACAGTCACCACGCGTGGGCGAGCAGCTTGAGCTTCTCAAGCTTTGCGATTTCTACTTACGGAAGTGATCCTCAGCGACCGGAATCGAGGCCGGCTGATGGTCTTGACAGGTATGCCTTACCCCCTCTGCTAACAATCGGTGACCCTGATGTTTCAGGCCTGATTTTGCTAACCGGCGACGAGCTGGCCACAGCAGCCAGTTCTGTCCTCGGCCAAGAGCTGATGTTCGAGCATACCTCAGAGTATGGTAATACTTTGGAATTTTTGGAGGTGCGCATCAGCGCTAACTATGCACAGGGACGACACGAGAAAGGTCGTGAAGGCGCATTCTGACAGCGACGAGTCGGAGATCCAGTAGCTTCTCGAGCACTACTCACTTATCAAAGAGGAGAATACAAACTACAACTCCATAACGGCCTTCCATGATGTTACCGGAGGCCATGCAGGAGACCATGGATTTCCTCAAGGTCTCTGCAGAGTCGCCTCATCCGAAACACAGTAATAGGGGGCGTGAGGTGAGCAATAGGAAGCAAGTAGAGATGTTGATCATAATATTGTCATGCTACCTCCCAATCTCCGAGACTTCCAGGTCAGGCCACCCCGGGGTCACCGCCGATGTATATGCATAGTTCCGCCGTGTGCGCGCGGTGTATAGAAGATAAAGATAATGTGATCTAGGTAGGCCGGCTTGCTTGCAGAGTAAAGAAACATTTTCGAGGTGAGGTCGCTCTGGCGGCTCAATTACTACGTACAACGAGGGGCCAAATACTTTTGAAGAGCAGACTATGGTACTAGGTAACGTCCAGTTGCTGATCATTGGTCTGGTGTCTCTTTGCCAGGTTCGGCAGTCGGAAAACTGTCGTCGTGCTGAAGCCCGGCATGTCGCTCTAGAGATGCAATGAATGCGTCTTGATCCTGCGGTGTAGGGCCATCACTTTCGTGAGTCAGTACGGCGCGTATAGATGGAGGACAATCCGCAGAGATCTTACAATGACCAACGCAAGTTTGCACCGCGGACAAATGTGACTAGTTTCATATCATCCTGTTCCTCCTGAGTAAGGCCCATAGCGAGTTCCGTCTCGCGCTCAAGTGCCCCTTCAAACAGCTTGTCATAAGGAAATGTGCATTTAAGTGCGACGAGCTCGAAGAAGCGCGGATAGAACCCTGCATATCCCCAGTCAAGTAGGCACAGTGCCCCGTCGTCTTTGAGTATGAGATTCCGCCGACAGATGTCGCCATGGCACAGAGCCAGGTGGTGCCGTGTCAGATCGATGGTCTTGTCGTCGTAGGCCAGGCGCTTGTTCATGTAGGTATTCATCTCCTCAACAGAATGGAAAGCTGCCTTGGCGCCATCGTCACCATAGATGTATCCCAGTGGGATGCCACCACCGACCGGCCCTGGTTTTGAAGCACGGAGCTGGCCAAGGGATTCGATGATATTCACAATTCGAGGCACAAGGTGTGCCAGCGAATCTCCGGCTACGTCGAGATCCTGTAGATTGCGACCGGGGATATATTCCATGAAGAGGTATCCATACTCTTCCCCAGCCGGGATTCGAGACTGTCGAAAGTAGCGGTAGACCTTTGGCACGTAGACGACGGAAGGGTCAAGGTTTGTGTGGGCAAACTGCTGCGTTGCAGCCTCGGACGCTGTTACACCACGCCCAAGCTTGACAGCCACATGGGCAGCAATCTTCACGACCGCAATGCCCCCTAAGCTTCCGCCAATTCTTCCCTCTTTCTCAAGGACCTTGTGGCATAGCTCGACCAGGGATTCCTCGGGCTCTGTACCAACAGCCCAGTCTGCCATGGTGGAATAGGGATTGATGCCTCCGGGACAAAGAGCGAGCAAGCAATAACCCAGCCATCGGATCATGCTTTCTCCGTTCTGCCCCTCTTTTGCTGGCCAAAAATAGCTAAGCGCCGAGTTTCGGAATGATAGCTGTGTGGCTTAGGTACGGGTTCTGCATACCCTGCCAACCGCAACCCAGTAGAAACCAACCATCGTGATTTCAAGGACAAGTATCAGGGCTATACAACGGCCAGGGCGGTTAGAGTTCGTTTCCAGTCCTTCATTACGTTTATGTTAGCCCAAGATGCCACGGATGTCACCACCGTGTGTTTGCGACTGGCTCTGGATGCCCTATATTGTTACGAACGGACGCCCTTCCTATATGTTTGGTGCACAGTGTCTTACTTGCATGCGCCGAGTACTGGCTCTGGCACTGTGGTCAGCAAGGCTGGTAATAAGGCTTCTTAAAAGCCCAGATTTATCGCATTTCCCTCCTCTCAAGCCCTCTGACATCCTCATCCCATTCCACACAACAGGCTACCAGAATCTGGATTCGATAATCTCTCAGAATGCCTCGACCCATCAACGATAGCGACCGGTCCCTTGTCGTTCAGCAGGTTCGCGTGGTAGTGCATACCATGGGCTACTTCTTTGACGGCGATACACGGAGCGGCAACCACGCCTCCATCTTCCTCGTCACTGGAAGCGAGCAATCCATCCGCCTGAACATAATCAAAGACGGTCCTACGGATACCATGGGAACTCTCCAGATCCAAGTATGTGAGTACGTGAACTCGACCAGCGCGCTACGGAAATGGGACTTTCCCGCTCCTCCTAGTCGGACTGTGGGCCAATTCCTTGACCTACTCGTCTCAAAGGGTCGCCACAGGTATCAGTTGGCCCGCAGTGGTGTGGGGTGTCGCTTTTGGGTGTAAGTCTGTGCTATTTCCATACTTTATTGCCTGAGCTCCGTGCTGCGTGCGTCGGATTCTGACAAGCCTACTGCAGGTCAACAATGATCGAGGACTACGAGAGCGCCAGGTACCTCGTATCAACTGTGACTATGAACGCCGTATCACTGAAAAACGCCCTCCAATACAACTACACCAGGGACCAAGGCCCTGAGTACGAGCCTATGGTCCCAGGAACATTTGTCTAGTCGCCTAGAACAAAGAGGTGTGCCAATTTCAGATTTGCCACGGGAGAGAACAGACTCTTGTAAATACTTTATAGATCATGTCTTATCTATAATGATCTAGTTGGCCTTCTAGGTGGCATGTAACTAAAGAGCACTATATAAGGCCCTTAGGGCCTTGCTAACTTGAATAGAAATGCATTGACTATGTCTATTTCAGGAGTTCCCGGTCAACGGCAATTTTATTACCGTGCTTACTCATCTGCCGCCCAAACCCACCTCCTGCCTAAAAATCAATCTCCACCACCAATAAAAAATAAAGCTTTTTAACACATACAAAAGGTATAAGAACCTAAAATTTTAGTAGTGTATTTTACACTAGCTAATTACTTTATATATAAATTTAAAACTTTTAAAAATACTATAATAGCTAAATCTCGCGGCTTTAATAATTTACTAAGACTAGGGTATTAAAAATAACTTTAGGGCTAGAAAGGGGGAGTTTTTTTTTAAAAAATACTTTTAAAGTTACTAAAGAATTGCTTTTTCCTAGTTTAGCTAATTTAAAGCTATTTTAAAGCTAGTTTTCCGCCTTTTTAGCTATACAGGCCTCCTTTTTTTAATGGTTTTTTTTAGCCTTTTTTTTTTTACTTTAAGCTATTATTTTTTTGTATTTACAGCCTGTAAGGCCTTATTTTTATTAATTTATTTTTTTTTTTTTTGGCTTCCTGCCGGCGTAGCTTATTTTTTTTTTTTATTTTTAATAAGTTATATAGCCTTATTCTTTTATTTTTAAAAATTACAGGCTTGCTAAATTTTTTTAAAAAAATAAAATATTATATTACTATTTTCCGGCTTCTGGAGTTAAAATATAAAAGGCTTTTTTTATTACCGCTTTTTTTTTTATTAATAAGGGTGTTTTTAAGGCCTTAAAACTGCGCTTTAGCTAGTATAAGCTTTATATAAAAGTAGTAAATTATACTCTTAATTTTTTTAAATTTTTTAGGTATAGGGGCCGCTTCCGCATTCTTAATAAGTTATTAAATATTTTTTTAGTTTTTTGCTTTTAATATCTCTACTGGGGGATTAGTTAATATTAAAGTTTTATTTATATTTTTTTTAAATTACTTTAATACACGCTTTGGATCCCAGGGGAATAAGCTAGTTAAATTTTATAAACTTTAAATATTCTTAGGTATTAAGGCCTTTATTTAAGCTAGCTAAAATAGTTTAAAAAAATCTTATTTTAATATAGCGCTAAGGCCTTGGTAAAAATATATAAATATATTTAGTTTATTTATATAAGCTTTAGCAAAAAAAAAAAATCCTAATATTAAAAGGCTATAAAGTATAAATTAAATAAGGTAAATAAATAGCCACAAGGATCTTGTTAGCCTTATAATAATTTAGAAACTTTATTATTATATAAAAGCTATAATTATTAAAAATAAAAAGCCTTTAACGCCTCCTTGCTTAATTCCTTGTTTTTTTATTAAATATATTTTAAAGCCACGTGTATTTAAGCTTATTATTTATTTATTTTAAAAGTAATAAAATAAAGAAATAGTTATAAATATTAGTATTAATATTTTAAAGCCAGGAGTCTTATAGTTTGCTTGCAGTTAACTAATAAATAAAACCTAGTAATAACTATTTTTTATTAATTAATATATAAGTAATAATAATTATTTACTTTTAACTACTATCTTGCAAGCATTGCTTAAAGCTTTTTTTATAAAGTTATAACTTTTTAAAAAAGATTCTTTTACTTTTTATAATTATTTTAATAAAAAATTTTTTTTTATTTATATTATAGGTATTTTTAGGTAGGACCTTATATTTATTAATTTTGCGCTTTAAGTAGTTAAAGTATAAAAAGTATTTATATTTTAAATTAGCCTTTTTTTTTAAAGTATTAATCCTAGTTATATAGGTGCTTATAAATTTATTTTAGTGTTTAGTAAGCTAGCGCGAAACCTAGTTATTTCCTAGCTTTTTTTAAATAATCTTTTTTATAAAGTTTTTAATTATATTATAAAAGTAAAATAAGCCTTTACTAGCCTGTTAATTAATATACTTTATAAAAACTTTTAATTATTAAGTATTAAGTAATAACTAGTTTTTATACTACTTTTTTTTCGTGCCCTAAATACCTTTAAAATATTTAAATAAAGTTATGCGGTTTACACTAAAGTTTTTAATAATATTTATATATAAAAAATATTCTCCTGGCTTTAGGGATTTAAGATATTTTATTACTTTATTTATTAAAATAAAAATAAAAAAGTTATAGCTATTTAAATTTTACAAGTAAATATTAGTATAGATGTAGTTTGGGCGCCAAGTGGGTTTAGGCGGCAGATGAGTAAGCACGGTATTATCTAACAAAGTGTTACTAGAAATAATTAAGTAATATTGTGCCATGCTTACATATTTGCTGTCTGAACCCACCTAATACCTAAATTATATTTATATTAATATATACTTGTAAAATTTACTTGTAAAATTTGATTACCTATAATTTACTTTTTTCAACTTTAATAAAAAAATATATTAAACTATATTAACTTTTTAAAGATATATTATCACTACTATAGTATTATTACTACTATAGTATTATAACTGCGCAGTATTATAATAATGCCATATAGTAGCCTAAGGCTACCTAATAAAAAACTTTAATATTAATCTAGCCGCGCGCCAAGGCAGTGGTTAGTTATATAATATTTAAAATATTAAGTTTAACTTAAAACTTTAACTTAAAAAATTAATAATTAGTTCTTACTATAAATATATTATATATTTTTTATTATAATAATTTATATTTTTTTAAACTTAGTGTAATATTTAAACACGCCTTATAATTTTAATTACTTTTTTTTTAAAAAAAACCTGTTTTATAGAGTAGCTAGGTAATAAACTTAATTTTAAAAACTAGTGAGTAATACTTTAACTATTATTACTGCTATAGTATTATAACTGTGTAGTATTTTAATAATGTAATCCAGCGGCCTAAGGCCGCTTAATAAAGGAACTTTGGTATTAATTTAACCACGCGTTAAGGTAGTAGTTAGTTATATAATATATAAAATATTAAGTTTAACTTAAAACTTTAACTTAAAAAAATTAGTAATTTATTTTTATTATAAATATATAATACTTTTTTATTATAATAATTTATATTTTTTAGGGTTAGTATAATATATAAACATGTTTTATAATTTTAATTATTTTTTTTTTAAAAAAAACTTATTTTATATAATAACTAGGTAATAAACTTAATTCTAAAAGCTAGTAAATAATATTTAAAAAAAAATAATTATAATTTTTAACTTAGTTATTAATTAATATATTTAAAAAAATTATAAACTTTTAACTAAAAAACCCTAAGGGCGTCTCTATTATTAAATTTAAAACTATATAAAAAATATTAAAATATAAAGTACTAGCTTAGGAATAAAAAAATAAAAGTAATAAAAAATTACTAAAAAACTATACGCGGTATTAAATATAATTTTAGTAAAAAAAATTATAAGAGCAAGAATGCTATAAAAAATATTAATAAATTTATACTTAAATTACAAAGGCACGCTAATAAGTTATAATAGCTAAAGCTAACTAATAAATATATAATACCTTTATTTAATTTATTAAGTAATTAATAGTCCCTTATAAAATAAACTTAAACACCCTTATAACTTTTAAAAAGGTTACTAAAAAACTAGTTATGGTGGTAGCTGCGCGCCTTAAAATTTTTTTTAAAAAAAAGAAATTACTATCCGCAAAATTATACTAGGTAAATAATATAAAAAAATTTAATAATTAAAAACTAAATATAAAAATATACTTTAAAACCTTTTTAACCTATTATTTTAATAATAGCCGTAAAATATTCTAGTTTATTAAATTTTTAGTAAAAAACCGCCAATATAAATAGTTTAATATTTAAAAGGTAAATTTTATATTTACCAAAAAAAATCCTTAATATATTAATTAAAATAATTAATAATAAAATAATATTTATTAATAATTTGCTTATTAAATAGGGCAACGCAAGATAGTAATTATAATAAATTATTAAGTAGTTTATAAAATTACTAAATTAAATTAAAAAATATTTACCTTATAAATATAAAAATAACTAGTGCAAGGGGTACTTATATTAAAAAATTTAAAAAATATATAAAAAAAGTCCCTTATTTATAAATATTAAGAACTAAAATCTTATAAAAATTATATATTATATTTAACCAGCGTTAAAAACAACATGCCTTAATAAAAAAAACTATTATAAAAAAATAAGAGTTTTTAAACTAAACTTATACTAAATTCTTAGTAATAAAAGTTAAAATACTATTTACCTTTAAAAAAGGTATAAAAGCAAACACTAGCATAAAATAACCTAGTAATTTAAGTAATACCTTATTTATAAAAAAAAGTTATACCTAGGCAAGTGCCTAAATTATAATTATATTAAATACTTTAAATAATATTACAAGTTACCAGGCAGAGGTTAAAAAAATACTTTTATAATAATACTTTTTAAGTAAATTTAATAATATAAAAAACATAAAACCTTAAAGCTTTGCGTGGTACAACTTTAAAAGTTTATATAAAATAAAAAGTGCGTTGCTATTATTACTGCTATGGTGTTGTAACTGCGTAGTGTTGTAATAACATAATCCAGCGGCCTAAGGCCACCTAGCAAAGAAACTTTAAATTTAATTTAACCGCGCGCCAAGGCGGTGGTTAGTTATATAATATATAAAATATTAAGTTTAACTTAAAACTTTAACTTAAAAAATTAGTAATTAATTTTTACTATAAATATATAATACTTTTTTATTATAATAATTTATATTTTTTTAATTTTAGTATAATATATAAAAGCGCTTTATAGTTTTAATTACCTTTTTTTTAAAAAAAAACCTATTTTATATAATAGCTAAGTAATAAACTTAATTTTAAGGGCTAGTAAATAATATTTTAAAAAAGTAATTATAAACCCTATCTTAATAATTAACTAATATACCTAAAAAAATTTATAAACTTTTAACTAAAAAAACTTAAGGGCACCCCTGCTAATAAAAACTAAATTATATAAAAAATATTAAAATATAAAACACTTGCTAAAAAGCATAAAAATAAAAGTAATAAAAAAATTACTAAAAAACTATAGGTAATACTAAATATAATTTTAGTAAAAAAAAAACTATAAAAATAAGAATATCGCAGAAAAAATATACTAATAAATTTATATTTAAATTAAAAAGGAACACTAGTAAACTATAATAGCTAAAGCTAATTAATAAATATATAACACCCTTATTCAATTTATTAAGTAATTAATAACTTCCTGTTAAATAAACTTTAACACCCTTGTAAACCCTAAAAAAATTACTTAAAAATTAATTATAGTAGTAGCTGCGCGCCCTAAAAAATTTTTTTAAAAATATTATTATTTATAAAACCATACCAAGCAAATAATATTAAAAAATTTAATAATTAAAAATTAAATATAAAAACATACTTTAAAACCTTCCTAACTTACTATCCTAATAATAATTATAAAATATTTTAGTTTATTAAATTCCTAATAAAAAATTACTAATATAAATAATTTAATATTTATAAGGTAAAACCTATATTTACCTAAAAAAAATTTCTTAATGCCCTAGTTAAAATAATTAATAATAAAATAGTGCTTATTAATAATTTGCTTATTAAATAAGGTAATATAAAATAGTAACCATGGTAAACTATTAGGTAATTTATATAATTACTAAATTAAATTAAAAAATATTTACCCTATAAATATAAGAATAACCAGCGTAAAGGGTATTTATATTAAAAAATCTTAAAAAATATATAAAAGAATCCCTTATTTATAAATATTAAAAACTAAAATGCTATAAAAGCTACGTGTTATATTTAACTAGCATTAAAAATAACATACCTAAATAAACAAAATTATTATAAAAAAATAAGAGTTTTTAAAGCTAAACACACGCTAGGTTATTAGTAATAAAAACTAAAGTATTATTTACTTTTAAAAAAGGCATAAAGGTAAATACTGGTATAAAATAACCTAGTAATTTAAGTAATAACTTATTTATAAAAAAGTTATACCTAGGTAAATACTTAAATTATAGCTATATTAAATACTTTAAATAATATTACTAGTTACTAGGGGGAGGTTAAAAAAATGCCTTTATAATAGTAACCCCTAAGTAAATTTAATAATATAAAAAATATAAAACCTTAAAGCTTTACGCGGTGCAAGCTTTAAGGGTTTATATAAAATAAAAAAGTGTGCCGCGGGCCTGGGTAATTTAGGTAAAAATAAAAATAAAAAAATAAAAAATAATAATATACAAGAGTTTTTATTAACTTTAAAGTAAAAGTAAATTTTATAAACTAGCGCTGGGCGAAGTTATATTTTATATAAAATAAAAAATTAGCTTATAAAGTATATATAATTAATGGTTATATAATAATATTTTATAGGAAATATATACTTATAGTTTATACTAAAGATTTTATATATAATATATAATATTATTAGTAAAGCTTTAAAGCTATTAATATTAATAATTATAATATAATTTTAGGGTTCCCGTGGCTTTTAGCTATAATACTTATTTTAAACTAGTATATTAGTAATTAGATATATAATTAAAAAGTAAAGTATAATTTTAAATACTTGTAATATATAATAATAATATAAAAATATATTATAAAAATTACTACAGGAGTTAAAGTACTTTTAATATAAATTTTTAAATAAAAAAACTATATTATAATACACCTTAATAAGGTAAAGGTTAAAAAAATCCTGCTACCTAAATAATATTATAAATATATAAATATATTTTTTAAAGCAAAGGTAAGTATTTTTATATTTTATTATTTATATAATTATATAATTAAATTATAAATTGGTGTTAAGCCCTTAAGTTAATATATTTATTTATTATTTTTAAAAAAGCTTAAGGTTTTACGTGAATATATTAAAAAAGCTTTAAAAAAAGTTAAATATATTTATTAAAAAGCCTTGCGGGAGCTCTAGTGCTATTTATACTAAAAAAAATAATAATAATTTATAGCTTTATATTAATTACTAAGGCTTAAATACTATTATAATTAAAAATACATACCCTTTACTATTATTTAACATAACTTTTAACTATTTAAAAATAGGGAAGATTTTCACGTAGTTTAATTTATATAATATATATTATAGGCTCTAAATTTATAAAAAAAATAAGTAAAAAATAGTGTTTGAAACATGCTTTAAACTTTATAAATACTAAGTTATGCCTTTTAAGCTAGTAAATATATTAATTATATTTTAATCTTATATAAACCATGCCCTAGCCAGGCTAATTAATATAATTTATATTACTTATTTAAATAATATTATTATTTTTTTAAAAAATAAAAAAAAATATAAATAATATATATAAATAATTCTAGAAAAACTACGCAATTTTAAGCTATATATAAAAGTTAATAAATACTTATTTTATATTAAAAAAAATTAACTTCTTAGGCTTTATTATAACCACTAATAAAATTAAAATAAAATTAAACAAGGTTTAAACTATTGCAGGGTGGCTAATACTAAAAAATATAAAAAAAGTAGCATTTTTCTTAAAATTTTATAGCTTTTATTAAAGGTTTATTAAAAACTATAGCTAAGTTATGGTAGTACTATTTAACCTTATAAAAATTAATATAATTATAAAATACTTATTAAAAAAAATTATTAAAAGTATTTAATATATTACACCTTAGGTTCACGGAATAGCCCCTATTAAAATACTTTAATTTAAAATTATATATATAATTATAAATTAATGCCTTGGGGTACACTATTACTAAAGTATTATTTTAACTAGTAAAAAAAATATAATAATACCTAATTACCTTTTAGTTTTATAAGTTAAAAAATATAAAAACCTATTATAAAATCTATAACTTTAAGATGCTTGTAATTATAAAATACTTTTAAATTTAAAAATACTACCTTAAAGGTAACAACTTCCTTATTAAGGTATTTATAAATTATAATAATTTATAATAATTTATAATAATTAAAAGCTTAACGCGAAGATAAGCGTGATAAGCTAAGAAACTTATAGCTTTTAACTTTATTATTAAGTATTATTTAAGTATAAAAAACCTAGTAAATACCCTAAGTAAAAGGGTAGATTATATTCCTAAAAAAAAGCTATAGGCGGGATAGTTTTTTATAAATTATAAGAGTAATTAAATAATTAAATATTATTATATTTTAAATTTAAGTCATGGATTAATATACAAGTAGTTATAGTTAATAAAAACTAGCATGTAAATAAATTATAATTAAGTATTAAAAAATTATTATAAGTAGCCTAAGACTATAATAAAAAGTTTAAAAAAATAAAAGGCAATTTTATAAATTTAAAATATGTAAAAAATTTTAAGTATTAAAAAGTAATAAATAATAATTTATTATATTTTAAAAACTAAGTTTATATGCTAAAGTTAGTGGTATTATATAAAAAAATTATAAAAGTAAATTATAATAAACCCCAAGGCGGACACTAAGGTATTAATATTATTATTATAAATATTTTATAAAGGTATTATTAGCTAAACATAACTAAATATATTAAAAAGCATATTAAAAAATATAATAAATACTAATAAATTATAGTTTATAAATACAAGCTATATAAACTTTTAAAACCACTAAATTTATTAAAAGCACCTGTAAAATAAATTAATATAAATTTTATTATTAAATTACCTTTTATAAAGTATAATAAGCGCGTGTATAATATTATTTTAGTAATAATTAAAATATATACTAAATTTATATAATATATTTCTTATTTAAAAAGTATTAATATAAAATAACTTATAAATACCCTTATAAATAATATTTTTTTACTTTATTAATATACTAAAAAACATGGTTAATAACCATGAAAGCCTTTTTACTAGTATATTTTAGGCCATGCTAAGTTACTACCTAGGCGTAAAATAAAAACTATTTACTATATATTATTTATAAATAAATAGTTAAACTAAAAAATAAAATTAAGTTTTTAAGCACTATCTCCACACTTATATTAATTAGTACTAAAATAATTAGTTATATTAGATTAAAATAGCGTAGTTTATAAATAATAATATATATAAATAATTTATAAGTTATATACTTACTAAGGCCCTTATAAACCTAAAAGCTATTATATATATTAATATTAAGGAACCTAAGTATATATTAAATATTAAACTTTAAAAAGTTATAAAATTTAAGAAAATCCGCGCAAAGCTAAAAAAGTAATTATAAAAATTAAAAAAGGTAATAACTATATAGTATAATAAAAAGCATAAAAAAATAAACTTTAAAGTTAATAATTATATTATACTTTATATAAAAAATATTAAGTTTGCAAGGCTAAACTATAAATTAAGTAAAATACTTATTAGCCTATTTTTAATAATTATAAAATAAAAAAAGTAGTTATATAAGTTATTACTTCTACTAAATATATATTAGCTATATAATATTTTTTATATTATACTTTTAAAACCCTACTAAAATAGCTTATTTTAAGCGCTAAATATTAGTCCTATACTAGTAAATAATAAAAAAGAATACTTTATTAAAAAAATCCTTAATATTTATAAATATAAAAATAAAGTGTAATATTTTATAAAATAGCAGGGTTAAAATAATATAAAAAATAATATATAAAAGCCAAAGGCTTATATTACTAAAACTATAATACTTAATAGGTTTAAGTAATTTTATAAGAATAAACTATAAAAGGTAAAGAAAAGGTGTACTTAAAAGTCTACTTTTTATAAGCTACAAGCAATTATAAAAAAAAGCATATTTTATTTTTGTTAATTAACAGCGCCCGCAGGGCCTTTAACAAAAAAAAAGAAAAATAAAATAAAAAATAAAACTTAAACAAGCACCTAGGCGGTGTAGCGCGCAAAACCCTAAATACTTAATACTAAAATAATACCTAACAGGGCCCTAACACCCACACCTAATGCAAAAGCTAATTAAATAATAACCCTAAATAACGCTATAGCGCAATATATACTAAATTAAAAAAAATATAAATTTATAATAGGGTTAGTAATATAATATATAATAAATTAAATATATAAATATATATTTAGTGGTTAAGACCGCGCTGGTATAAAGGGTAAAAATAACTATTAAAATAATAGTAATAAATAGCCCAAGAACCTAAATAAAAACTACATGTAATATTAATATAGGTAATATTAATAAAGCATAATTATAACTTATAAATAATAATATTATTATAAACCGCACGGGCACTACCTTAAAAAAATTTTTAAATTAAATATTAGTATAACTAAACTAATAAAAAGGGTAACTACGCTTGTAGTTATAGTAGCCTAAATAATTATAAAAAGGGTATTATAAGTATTTTTTAGCACTATAATATTTATATTTTTTTATTAACTATTATTATTAATATATATAATATTATATAGGCCTAGAACCTAAAGTAATTTTAGCTAAATTATAATTATATTAAAAATAATATATTTTACTAGGGTTTTATAATTATTTTTATAATAATTATATTTTTTACCCGCGGGCTTAATATACTTAAAATAATAGGTTATTATCCACACACGAGAATAATAATAAACTTTTTATATAGTAAAAAATATATACTAAAAATAATAAGCCTAAAATAAATTAAGGGGCAGCAGGGGGAGCAGGACTAAAATAATAATTAAAAAAGTAATTAAAAAAGCAAGGGCCGGGGCCAGAAATTATATTAAAAATATAAAAAAAATAATAATAATAAAATTAATAGCGGGGGCGGCGGCGCGAGCATAATGAAAATAAGTAATTTTAAAAAATATATTAGTAATTAATACTATACAAGCATGGGTAGGGAAATATAATTTTTATATATTAAAGGTAAAATAAAAAGTAAAGGCTAAAACCAAGACTTAACTACTATAATAAAAAAATATAAAATAAAATATTATAATAAGCTAGATAACTACTAATAATAGTATTTAAAGCGTAATATAAAACTATATTAGGTATTAAAGTAAAAAGAATATAAAGTAAAAAGCAAGCATGGGAGACCTTAAAAAAAAGAGGGTTAAAAATATATAATATAATAAAGGCTATAATAAAGGTAAACCACGTTTAATTTAACTATTAAAAAAAGTTTTAAAAATATAAAAATAACAAGAATTAAATACAAGAAGCTTATTAATTAAATTAAAAAGGTAAGTGCATAGTAAGGCATAAAAAAAAGGTAAATAAAAAGTTAATATAATAATATATTAATAGCTAAAATAAAATAACCATACATTGCAAATAATTACTAAAAGTATTAAAAAAAGTGTAAAATAAGAAAATTTAGCTATTGAAAGCTTAAAGCCTTATTACAAGAATTAAGTATAAAGTAAAATAAAATATACAGGCCTAATAACACTAACATATAATTAATATTATTAAAATAAATAATACCGCGCTTAAAAAGCATAAAAAAGGTAAATATAAGGTATTTTAACTTTAGGAATGTAATTAAATAATTAAAAAGTAATAAAAATATAATAAAAAAGGCATATACTTATAGGAGCCATCTTGCTTTAAATATTAAAAAAATTTAAGAAAAAAATTATAAGGGCGCTTTAGTATTAAAACTAAAATATTATACCTAGCTACTACAGGCAGTAATATTATATTTAAACCTAATAGTAAAATAAAGTAATTAAATTAATTTTTTACCCTTAACTTTAAATATAAATTACATGTAAATTATAGTATTTTATAAACCTAAAAATAGCTTATCTTATAGCATTTAATAAGATTTATAATTTAAATTACTTTTTATAAAAAAAATATAAATTTATAAATCACAAGGATATAATTACTTAAAAAAAAGGTATTATTATTACTACTATAGTATTATAATTATATAATATTATAATAATATAATTTAGTGGCCTAAGGCCACCTAGTAAAAAAACTTTAAATTTAATTTAACCGCGTGCCAAGGCAGTAGTTAGTTATGTAATATATAAAATACTAAGTTTAACTTAAAACTTTAACTTAAAAAATTAGCAATTAGTTCCTACTATAAATACACAACGCTTTTTTATTGCGGTAATTCACGTTCTCCTAATCTCAGCGCAGTATACAAAAGCGCCTCACAGTCGCGGGCCTGGGTAATTTAGGTAAAAATAAAAAATATATATATAAAAGTTTTTATTAATTTTAAAGTAAAAATAAATTTTATAAATTAATGCTAGGCAAAGTTTTATTTTATATAAAATAAAAAATTAACATATAAAGTACGTGTAATTAATAGCTATATAGTAATATTTTATAAAAAATATATACTTATAATTTATACCAAAATTCTGCGCGTAATATATAATATTATTAGTATAATATTTAAAGCTATTAATATTAATAATTATAATATAATTTTAGGGTTCTTATGGCTTTTAGCTATAATACTTATTTTAAGGTAATATATTAATAATTAAATATAGAATTAAAAAGTAAAGTATAACTTTAAATTCTAACTATATTGTGTAGCTGGACCCCCCCCCCTCCAGCGCCAAAATTTAAAACCCTAGGGGGGGGGTCCAAAAAAGTTTTGGACCCCCCCCTAACTTTTTTATTATTAGGCCAAATTTAGTAATTCCTTTTTTATTATATAGGGAATTTAGTTAAATTTAATATTTTTTAAAAAAAATTAGAAAATATTAATATTTAGCTTAGCTAATATTATTTAAAGTTTTA